>NC_133666.1:265127391-265200065 GCF_037893015.1 Macrotis lagotis
GTAGTTCTAGGGATACCATAAATTTGTAAATCACAGAATTACTGCTGTTTTAGAAGCAAAGTTAAGGGTCATCCATTGAGCAATGGAGAGGTATATGGTGGATATGAAGAGTTTATTCCATATCAACAATAAAAGATTATGCAGACAAAGCAGCAGTCAGGATATCAACTGAGAAATCTATAACTGGAAAAGGAGCTATCCATCACATAGTCAGAATAGCTGATGAATAACTCACAAACACCTTTTAATATCCATTCAATATCAAAACATTTGGAAAAAGACCTTCAGAACACTAGTAGGATGTGAAAGATTTATGGGAGAACATAGAGTTATATAGGATGAAAACAAC
Organism: Macrotis lagotis; assembly: GCF_037893015.1. Classification (NCBI taxonomy): domain Eukaryota; kingdom Metazoa; phylum Chordata; class Mammalia; order Peramelemorphia; family Peramelidae; genus Macrotis; species Macrotis lagotis. Next base: position 265,127,741 of record NC_133666.1, read on the forward strand.
ATGGAGATATTGAGAGATGCACCCTTGGAGGAGAGATCAATAAGTTGATAGGATCACAGAGTCACTGAAATATCAAAGCACATTTTCTATTTTTATGCTAATTAATGTAAATAATAATGTTTGTCCTTTCATTTTCAAAGAAGACCACAACACCAGGGAGGGTACCATGACAAGCATTTGAGTGAGGAGGTGCTGTGCTAAGTCACCAGACTCACTTTCTCCTCCAGGTCTAATGGTCAGATATGAATCAGGGCCACTGGAGATAGCCCTGGATTTGAGAAAAATCAGGATTAGGTGACTTGCCCAAGGTCACACAGTTAGTAAGGGTCAAATGTCTGAGAGTGGTTTCAAACTCCCGTCCTCCTGATTCTACTGCACCACCTAGTCAGATCAACACAAGGAGATATGGTAGGTAGATGATCATGTGACATGATTTAATTGTCCCTGAAGTACAATCTTTCTCCACAAAATCTGCTCTGCCTTTCCCCAATCCAGCTAGAATGATGCCTGAACTTCTCACATTAGAATTATTGCTTGAGCAATGCATTCTCTTCTGAAGGCCCTTTTAAAAATTATTCTGTTATCTGAGAAAGCTAATAGGGTAAACCATTAACACTTACTAATATGTTATCACCAATTAGTTTATTAGATTAACTAAGCTAATGGGAAATAAAAAGGGAGACAAGATAACTGAATAGATGGGGAGGGGCAGTAACATTGAAAGAGGGAATATTCCCAAAGATAGGCTCAGAAGGGGAAAAGTCAATGTGGCAGCCACTGTGTGTGTGTGTGTGTGTGTGTGTGTGTGTGTGTGTGTGTGTGTGTGTGTGTGTGTGTGTTAAGTGGTTGATAGAGAATAATTGCTTGAAGTGGAAGGTCTAAAAGACAATAGAATGGAAAAACTTTGGTTACTTTACTATTTTGCCTAGATTGGGATCTAACTCTTTACAACTTTATTTCTATTTTTGCAAAATTTTATCAGGGAAATACATGAAAAATGATTCCTTATTCTACTTGTCTGTACATACTAGTAAGGCAAGGCTGAAGCCCAGGGCCAAGAAGAGTTCCTACTCAAGGGACTTAACTTCTTTCTCCCCTGCATCTTTTGCTTTCCCAATTCCTTTTATTTAAGGTTTTTGCAAGGCAATGGGGTTAAGTGGCTTGCCCAAGGCCACACAGCTAGGTAATTATTAAGTGTCTGAGGATTTGAACTCAGGTCCTCCTGACACCAGGGCCAGTGCTCTAGCCATCCTGCTTCCTCAATTCTAATTTGAATTCACAACCAGTTCATACTGACCTAAAGAGGCAATATCCAAAGATCAATCCCAGCAAAAGATATTTTTTCTTTAATGTTCCAAAAATCAGGAGAATTTTTATCAGTCATATGATGAACACATGGGTCCAGAGCATATGATTATCAGACGAAGAGGGGCTTGAGGGTCTACAGCCCTCTGGGCAGAACACAGACAAGCAAATCTCCATATCTAGAAAACTCTAAGACAGTTGTATGCTTGTAAAACGCATCACCAGTGTGCACCCAAGAGGCATTTTTGTTCTTTAATTATGAGTAGTAAAGACAAGTGTAAGTACTTTGGCATTTAAGGCTGGGGCAGGGTTGTGGCTTCCACCACTTCTGTTTCCCCAGAGGGCTGACTGAGGGTGAAGTGCATGCGCACAAGTGTTTGGAAACAACTCCACACCACTCCTTAGAAAATATCCTTGGAATTATTTCAGTGGCAACTTGGTGTTGAAACTATGCAAATCCTGGGGTTAGAGGCACTGCTGAGCCCTTGGCTTGGGTGTCTACTTGGGTGTCACCCCGACAGAGCCTATCAGACTCATCTCTCCACAGCCAGTGAAGGGGATTCCCACACTTCTTCCTAGCTTACCTGCTATCCCTTGGAGAAACAAAATCTGGTGATTTAAAAATGTGTTGAGACCTTTGTCCGGGTCAAGCAGGTACCTGAATTTAGGATTAAACATTTTATATGACAGTATGTCCCTTTGCAGCAATTTCTGCAACTGATTACCTAATCTCTCAGTGCCCAACATTCTGCTAAAGCCTGGTTTGGAAAAGGGGGGGGGGGGATCTAAGTCTTGCCCTCAGAGTGGCCAGGAAAGAAACTAAACCCCCCCACCCTGTAAAAATAACAAATGATTAAAATGGCAGACTGAAAAGGCCACAGGCTCTTGAGGCAGAGAATCTGGGTTCTATAACTACCTGTGCAACATTAAGAATGTCCTTAGACTCTCTGGGTGTCAATTTCCTCAGCAGGAAAATTAGGGTTTTAGATTAGGTGACCTCTAATTGATAATCCTTATTTGTCAATTTGGGTGGTTATAGATAATAGGAAATTAACAAATGCTTTTGGTGTAGCTGGATTGGAACTTGGGAAAGAAGATCATCAGTGAGAGTGGGAGTAGTAAGGAATCAAACACCGAACATTTTTAAATGCCTACTATGTGGCAGGAAAGGTTTCCTGGAGGAGATTGTTACCTTACAGTGCATCTTTTCAATATTTTTTTCTTATGGAGAGAGATCAAGGATGTGTATGACTCAGAGAGGAGTGTCGGTTAGGCAGAGTTCTAAGAGATTTCTTTCAGGATAGGGTGTAGCAATCCTGTAGGATTAGCTGGACCTGGACTTCATCCAGTTTCCTCACTTAGAAAGGAAAAAGGTTTTTTATTGTAGAAAATCATTATAGCAATCTCAGTGTTTGGTCTAAAACTGATCCCAAGGCTCCAGGAGATTCTCACAGGACTTAATGACTTCTCCCTGCTTTCCTAGCATGGACAGTGAGGATTGCTTAGCACTCCTTGCTTGTTCTAGCCAGGTGGTGAACTTGTTCCACAGGTATGTGATTCCCTTACCCTCCTACACCACACTCCTGAAAACTATTTTCCCTATTGCTCCACCTCTCAAGGATCAAAAATGCTGAATCAGTGCATGACATAAGAAGGTCACAGTCATCTCTTTTTAAAAGTTTTTATAAATGTTTATTTTCAGTTCCAAATTCTCCCCCTCCATCTATCCCTCCCCTACTCTTTGAGAAGACAAAAAAGTCATGCAAAACATATTTCCACATTAGTTGTCTTACACTAAGCCTAGTGCACACTAAGGCAAGGCTCCACATAGGTACCATCTTCTTGCTGACCAGAGATCCTGGGTTAGATATGATATTTGGAAACCTAAGAAGCATTCCCAGTTGATAAATGATCAAAGTATATGAGCAGGCAGTTTTCAGAAGAAGAAATGTAGGTTATCAGTTATCATGTTAAAATGTTCTAAATATACTTCATTTTTTACAAAACTTCCCAATTCTTCTCCTCTTTCCAACCCCTCATTCACTGAGAAGGCAAGCAGTATATCAATTATATATGTGAAGTCATGCAAAGCAAGAAGAAAGCTCTAAATCACTAATAGTTATAGAAATGAAAATTAGAACAAGTCTGAGATACCACTTCACACCCATCATATTGACTAATATGGCATAAAAGGAAAATGGCAAGTGCTGGAGGGGATGTAGAAAAATAATGCTCTTTTGTTGGAGTTTAGAACAGTTTAGATCTATGCCCAAAGGACTATAAAACTACATATCCTTTGATCCATCAGTACTGTTGCTAGGTATATACCTCAAAGCGATCAAAGAGAAAGGAAAAGAACCCATAAATAGGAAGGGATTGTGATACTTCCCTCCTCCATTAAAGCTCGATTTCTTGAAATTACACTGCCTGGCATCTAGTAGACACTTTATAAATACTTGTTCAATTGAATTGAGTTCAATATTCCATTTACACTCACTGATTTAGAGGTTAAAAACTCTACAATTCCATGTAGCCATAGCCACAGGCGTACTATTCTTTCGTTGGCAAACTTAGTTCTGAGATTTCCAAATAACGTTTGGTCTATCATCCCTTATCAACAGGAATAGAGTGACTATGTAGAGCCTTGCCTTAGTGTGCTAAGCTGAAGGAGTGGGGAGAACATTAAAAAATCAATAACAAGAACAACAAAAACCCAGGTGCTAGAGAAACTTCAAAATTCCATTTTCATTTAAAGTTTATATTTCCCTTTCTGCTCCAATATTTGAATCCTTTAAAAATAGCAGAGGATTCACTTTTTCTTCTGTATCTCAGCCTTGAAGTTCTATTTCAAATGCAAGCTAGACAAGGGTAATCATTCCTTCCTTCATTCACTTTACACATATTTATTAAAAAACCTACTATGTATAGAATTCTATGTTAAGAACTACAAGAGAATTTTTATTATAATTACTTTTTATTTTTTTGCAAGGCAATGGGGTTAAGGGCCCAAAGTCACTCAGCTAGGTAATTATTAAGTATCTGAGGTCAAATTTGAACTCAGGTCTTCTTGACTCCAGGTTCAGTGCTCTATCCATTGTGGAACCTAGCCACTCCTTAGGAGACAATTTTTTAAAAAAATAATCTCCATCCTTATTGAGTTATTCTATGTAATAATATCAGGAAACATTATTTAAAATAGTTATCTTCTCCTCCAGTTGTTAAAAATTTTCTTCCTTGCTTCCATGGAATTAGTAGACAATAAATGCATATTTATTTCATTTTCATCTTAGTTTTGTTTCTATTTTTATTGACTATTAGGCTTTGCTCTTAATAGTGGTTTTTAATTAAATAACTTTGTGCTGGCTTTCTTTAGAATTATTATTCTAATAATAGATTTTTTAAAAATTTAGTCCTTAAAATTTTATAGCAGCTTTTACTGTCATTTTATACCAAAATCCACATTCTTGGGGGAGGCTAGGTGGCTCAGTGGATAGAGCACCAGCCCTAGAGTCAGAAGTACCTGAAATCAAATACGGCCTCAAACACTTAATAATTACCTAGCTGTGTGGCCTTGGGCAAGCCACTTAACCCCATCTGCCTTGCAAAACAAAAAACAAAAAAAACCCAAAATCCATATTCTGGTTTAAAAATTTTTATTTTTCCAATAACATGTAAAAATAATTTTGACTTTTTTCAAAAATTTTAATTCCAAATTCTCTTTTCTTCCCTTTCCCTCCTCGTTGAAAAGGCAAGAAATTTTATGTAGGTTATTTATATGAAGTCATGCAAAATTTTCTATATTGTTCATGTTGTGAAAGAAAACCCAGGTCCTCTAATAACAAAAGCACCAAGAAAAATAAAGTCTAAAAAAAGATACATTGATCTGCATTTTAGACTTCATTAGTTCTTTCATTGAAAATGGATAGCATTTTTCATCATGAGTCCCTCAGAATTATAATAGATTATTGCAATTCTGAGAATAGCCAATTTATTCATGGTTGATCATTCAGTTATTGTTACCGTACACAATGTACTCCAATTTGTGTTCATTTTGTATCAATTCAGGTAAATCTTTCCAGGTTTTTTCCTAAAAGCATTCTATTTGTCATCTTTTGTATCCTAGTAGAATTCTCTCATAATCATATACCACAAGTTGTTCAGCCATTCCCTGATTAATGGGTATGCCTTTAATTTCCAATTACTGGCTACCACAAAAAGAACTGCTATAAATATTTTTTGAGTACCTGAGTCTTTTTTCTTTTCTTTTCTTTTCTTTTCTTTTTTTTTTTTACCTTTGAGATACAGACCTAATAGTGTTATTGCCAGCTCAAAGGGTTTGCACAGACCTTTTTATAGACCTTTGAGCATAGTTCCAAATTGCTTTGTGGAATGATTAGACTACTTTACAACTCCACCAACAGTGCATTAATGTCCCAATTTTCCCACATCCCCTTCAGCATTTTTCATTTTCCTTTTCTGTCATATTAGCCAATCTGATAGGTATGAGATGGTACCTCAGAGTTGTTTTAATTCCCCTAATCAATAGTGATTTGGAACACTTTTTTAAATAAAAGAAAGATTTTATTTATTCTGAATGTTACAATTTTTTTGCCCAATCTTGCTTTGCTCCCTCCACCCCCCACAGAAGGCGGCCTGATAGTTTTTACATTATTCTGTTAGTCTTTACAATGTTGATTTGGAACATTTTTTATGTAATTATAGATAGCTTTGATTTCTTCTTCTGAAAATGATCTGTTCATATCCTTCAACCACTTATCAACTGACAATTGGCTTATATGTTTAAAAATTTGACTCAGTTCTCTATATATTTGAGAAATGAAAGCTTTATCAGATGTATTTTTTTTTTTGCTTTCCTTCTAATCTTGTCTGCATTGGTTTTGTTTGTGCAAGATCTTTTTAATTTAATGTAATCAAACTTGTCCATTTTATATCCTGTAATTATCTCTCTCCTTTGTTATTCCTCATCCATAAATCTGACAGGTAAACTATTTCATGTTCCCTAATTTCTCATGATATCCTAATCATGTTTATATCTAAACCAAATACCCATTTTTTTACATTTATTAGTATTAGATGTTGATCTTTGGTTTTGCAAACTGCTTTCCAGTTTTCTCAAACTGGGAGTTCTTGTCCCAAAAGTTGGGATCATTTCATTTTTCAAACATATTACTATAGTTATTTACTATTGTGTATTGCACACCTAATCTGTTCCACTGATACAACACTCAATTTCTTAGCCAGTAACAGATTGTTTAGCTGATTACTGCTTTGTAATATAGTTTACCATATGGTATGGCTTCTTTCTTTCACATTCATTAATATCCTTTATATTCTTGACCTTTTGTTCTTCCAGATGAATTTTATGATTTTTTTCCTAGCTCTCTAAAACAAGTTTTTGATAGCATGGAATAAATAAATTGATTTAGGTAGAATTGTCATTTTTTTTATTATATTGGCTTGCCCTACCCATGAGCACTTGATATTTTTCCAGATTTTTGGATCGAACTTTATTTTTGTCAAAAGTGTTTTACAACTGTGTTCATGTGATTCTTGAGTTTGTCTTGACAGGTAGACCCCCAAGTAGTTAGTATTGTCTGCATTTATTTTAAATGTAATTTTTTTTTTTTATCTTTTGCTTTTGGGTTTTAGTGGTAATACAGAGAATTGCTGATGATTTAAGAGGATTTATTTTATATTCTACAGCTTTTTAAAAGCTCTTTATTATTTCAACTAGATTCTCGAAGTTTACCATCACATCATTTGCAGTGATGTTTGTTTCCTCATGGCCTATTCTAATTTCTTCAATTTCTTTTTGCTATAGCTAACATTTCTAGTATAAGATTGGGAAGGCTTCTAGGTTATCCCATTATAGATAATTCTTGCTGATGTTTTCAGATTAAATACTATTTATTTTTAAAAGGAAAATTTTATACCAATACTTCTGAGTGTTTTTAATAGGAATGGATATTGTAATTTGTCAAAAGTTTTACCTATATTTATAGAGATAATTAATGGTTTTTGTTTGATTTGTTTTTGACATGGTCAGTTATGCTGATAGTTTTCCTAATAAGGAACCAATCCTGCATTCTCAGAATAAATTCCACTTGGTCATAGTGTATGAGTTTTGTGACATCTTGTTGTAATTTCTTTGGTAGTATTTTATTTAAGATTTTTATATCAATATTCATTCATCTATAGTTTTCTTTCTCTATTTTGTTCTTCCTGGTTTACATATCAGCATTATATATTTCTGTCATAAAAAATATGGTAGAAATCCTTCTTTGCCTAATTTTTCAAATAGTTTATACAGAATTACTATGAATTGTTCTTTAAATGTTTGCAAAATCTACCTTGAAAACAACTGACAAAGCTGGAGATAGACTGGAAGCATCTATTTGACGACTTCACATTTGTCAGGGTGAAAATCTTGGACCTCATTCTGGGTTGTTATTGTTTTGTTGTTGAGTCATTTCAATCATTTTCAACTTTTTATGACCCAATTTGTGTGTATGTATGTGTGTGTGTGTGTGTGTGTGTGTGTGTGTGTGTGTGTGTTGTGGGAGTGGTCTGCCATTTTCCTCTAAAGCTCATTTTACAGATGAACAAACTGAGGTAAATAGTTTGCTCAAAGTCAAATAGAAAGAATGTAAGGCTGAATTTGAACTCAGGAACAGAAGTATTCCTGATTCCAGATCAGGCAATCTAGTCACTATGCCATGGACAACTGCTAATCAAATTGTTATTAGAGCCTAGATTTTTCTAGTCAATTAAGCTATATGAGTAAAATTAGCTCTGAAGTTTTCAAATACAAAGAAAGACTTTTACAATAATGTAATGTCATAGCATAATATTCTCTCTCTTGTCTGAAGCCAGGTACTATTCTTCATACAAACCCATAACTCTATAAAATGGCTTTCCTTTAAATTGGGAGTATAAGTGGATCTTCAAGAATCTTTGGGTTAAGACTTTCAAAGGAACAGCGCCATCTACCTGTAGTGGTTTCCAGCAAGAAGAGAGACAAAATAGTAAGGATCAACTCAAGGTTCTTTAATAAATCTATTATGAGCTTATTGGTTAAATGAACTAGATCTATTTAACCTGGAGAAGAGAGGAATTCAGAGGAACACTGTCTTCAAATATGGAAAAGGGATTAGTCATTTTTTTGTTTGCTCTGGAAGAAGAGGGGTTAATGAATGAAAGATATATACACATATAATTGAAGATATAGGTTGGTTTTCCTGGGAGTGGAAGAGATAAAGGAGAAAGTTAGTCTTTATAACAACAAAACTTCCAGTACCATTAATTTTTGGTGGGAGGCAAGGGATTAAATAACTTGCCTGGGCTAAAATAGTAATTATTTAAGTTGGATTTGAGCTTACCTCCTCATGATTGCAAGATCGGTGCTTCATCTGCTATGCCACTAAAACCCCTCAAATTTAATAAAGCTTGATGGTATAATAGCTAGAGCCCTGGTCTTGGAATAAGACTTGAGTTCATATCCTACCTCCGCTATGTGTCTGTAGACAAGTCACTAAATCTATCTGAACTAAGAGGCTAAATTTAATGGCTTCTGAGTTTCCTTCCAGCTCTAGATCTATAATCAATTAATAATAGCAAAATAATGTGATATAATAAATAAAATCAATATGAATAATAATATATTGTAATAAATATGCTATAAGTATAAGTGAATAAAATAAAATTTTAAAATAAATAGAAATATTACCAATCAGTAAGTTTTTTCCAGGTTTAGATCTATAATCAATCAATATTAATAAAGGAAGAAAAAATGTATTTCTCCTACTTCCATCCACTTCTCATATTTCCTTTAAAGTTGTATGGACCTTCTAGCTATTATAGGAAAGCCCTGCTTAAAAATAATTAGCAGATATTCTCCATGGTCTGCTTTCATCAACCAAGAGACAGCCATTTAGGGATTCGGGGGTTTTAAATGTTCTAAGAAAATTAAAATAAGACATGATATTATTTACAGGATTCTTGTGTGAAAGAGTTTTTGGGTCTTTTAATAAAAATGATAGTCAGCCTTGTGTTTAAATCCTGAAACAAATGACTAAGGAAGATGCCAACATTTTCCCTTCTAAGAGTGAGATTCTGTAAATTAGGGAAAGAAGTCAATTGACCTCTCCAGATCCACGGCAATAGTATAATTCTTTATTTTTTAATTGATATTTTATTTTATTTTTCCAATTACATGATCCAGAAGTTTTAAAACATTCATCCACTTGCATATTTAAAAGTTACACATTTTTCAACCACTTTCCCTTACCATCCCCTCTCCTCAGTGGTGAACAGTCTGGTAGAAGTTGTGCATGTGTTGAACATATTTACACATAAGTCATTTTGTAATGCTATGATTCTTTAGTCCTACAATCAAATTCTAAATGCATTGAATACCAGAGGAAAAAACTGATGGAGTTGAATAAATACAGCAGTATGATCCCCATTGCAACCATGTTTCCTCCTGACACCTAATATAATAGGTAGACAAAAAGATTAAACTCCATGGTATCCTGCTAGCAACAGGGGTAAGTAGTCTGTGTGAATTATCCTCTTATCATTATGACATCTGTATTATTTCACCTTTGCAACATTTCTCATCTGTGTTTCCCAGGATTCCACAATTTTGAATTGTGTTTGTTTCTACAAAACAATGTGTGCAGTGGAGAGAAAATGGCACCTGTCTGGGCTGGGCATCCTTCTGCAAGGAAAGGAAGAGAGGGCTGTTTATGACAGTTCCTTCCTCAGATAATGTGCAAAGGGAGGCAATGCCTTCAAACAATGCAACTGAAAGGAATTCAGAAACATTGTAAAGGAGCAGAGTGGCACTGGAAGAAATACAGGTTGCAGCTGGAACTAAAAGCAAAAAAAATGACCTGAGATATATAAAGACCTCTAAAGAGCGGTCTGAGCAAGTCAAGGCAACTCTCATCATGCCTAAATGTACTATGGAGGCCTGCTTTCTCTTGCTACTCAACTGAGATCCAAAAGTGGATCTCTGAAACCTTTTGGGGATCATGTATAAAAAGCTCTTGGCAATGTCAGGAAGTCTATGGGTACCTTCTCAGAAAAAAATAAAATATGTAGGATTATAAAGAAAATAAATTATAGTGAAATTCAGTTATAGTGAAAGAGGAAGAAAGTTCATTGCCCTAAGTTAAGAAATTCTATTCTTAAGTTATATATGTATAACCCGCTGGATATATAGGAGAGAAGCCTTAGGGGTCGCTGTACTATTGCCTCTGCACAAACCTTCTTTCTCTTTCTCTCTTTCTCTCTTTCTCCCTCTCCTATACACACACACACACACACACTCACTCACTCACTCTCTCTTATACACACTCTCTTTTTCTCCCTCCTTCCTCTGTTTTTCTCTCTCACACATAAATATACATATATACATACTCACCTCACATGCAGATACACACAGACAAATTCTCTTTCACACCCACTTTCTCAGTTTTAAAGCATTATATAAATGTTAGCTATCTTCATCATATTTAAAAATTAACTTCCTAATGGCTTCTTTGAAGTTTTTTAGGAGAATACTTTCTTAACGTGTCATCTTTATTTCCTCATTTTATTTTCTTCAGCAATATAACAGAAGAAAGATTAGAAAAGTTCAAAATTGTAAGCAACTTACCAGACTTGGGGAAATGTCCCTTCATAGGGCAGAGGGTTAGGGATTAAACTGTATTTTAAGTGAGAATTAAACCCAGAAGTCCAACTTTAAAAATATTATAGTTTTTTGGAGTTACCAAAGGAACCGAAAGGAAGGTAGATGCAGAAGCTAGGGCTAGAATGAAGGTCCCAAGTAGGGGAGTCTGTGTGGAAATCAAAGCGCCCAAAGCTATTAATACTTATTTGTGTCTAATGGTAGCCATCTCTAGGTCTGGGGGTGGGGGGGGAAGGGAAGGGCAGAAAAAATTTCACATGATAACTTGATATATATTTGGAGGGAATAGTAAATTGTTCATGGTGAATTTGTGGTTTCATGTGCAATCACTTTTTTTTAAATTGTATTTGTGCTTTGGAAATGCTTATTTTGTGCCATGAATTGAAAATAAAGTAAATTTTAAAAAGAAGAGTGTTGGTAAAATAACCATGGAGATTATTTTTCTCTCAAAAACTTCCTTTCTGTCGATCTGATATACCTATTTCATCCCATGACAGGTAGATGATGCAGTGGAGAGAGCATTAGAGTTGGAGTCTAGAAGATCTGAGTTCAAATCTAGCCTCAGATATTTACCATATTTCCTCATGTATAAGATGTACCTTAATTTTGGGGCCCAAAATTTGAAAAAGTTATTGCATAAATTTATTGAACTCAAGTTTTATTCATCATAAAATTCATACAACTCCTCATCACTATCAAAACTCCCATCCATTAGCTTGCTCTATCTGTATTTGGTGATGAATCACTGTCTTAGGAGAGGCTCTGACTACTCTTTGGTTTGTGCTCTGGTCTATGATTACGAGCACTCCCTGGGCAAGTCTGGTGTATGCATGCATGCATGCTTAGTCCATTCCATTTCATGAATCTGAAGTACCAATTGTGTCCTCCTTTGAAATCAGTCACTTTTTTTCCCATCAGCATTTCTTCTGGCCTCCTTCTGAACCATCTTTGTGGACACAGGAATTTCCATCACCCTTTGCTCTTCAATCCATCTCTTCAATTCCCTCTCTTAACTTAGGCCATTTTGCTTACTTTCCTCTCATGGCCTTCTTCTTCTTCTGGGTTATTTTCAGTAGTATTTATTCTTCCAGGGGCCAATCTTGTTTTCTCAGTTGGAGGAGGACCAAACTGACTTTCAGCAGCAAGATTTCCACTCACTTTTGCAAGCTATATCACTTTGAATTTGAATTCAGCACTGTACAAAATCTTTTCTGAGCCATTTCTGGGCAGAATGTGGCAAAATGGAACCTAATATATCAGTAACAAATGTGAAACAGTGAATGCAAAGACAAGTGCAAAAAAAGCAGGAAATGCAAGTTTAAAAGAACCCTACAACTACTGTATAAAATGCAAATTTAAAAGAACCCTACAACCACTGTGTAAGATGCTCCCAGTTTTTAGACCCCAAATTTTTTGTAAAGGGTGTGCCTTATATATGGGGAAATATGGTATTAGCTGTGTGAACCTGGGGAAATCACAAAATAAGTTTCCTTATTTTGCTCATCTGTGAAATGAATTAAGGAAGTAACAAATCACTCTGTTATTTTTTGCCAAGAAAACCCCAAATGGGATTACAGGCAAATACAACAGAACAACCACAACAACCACAAGTCCACCTCATATCCACTAGTTCTAAATTATCAGTCATTCCGTCACCAGATTCATTGGGCTCCACCTTGGTTCTTGTGTAGTGGGAACAGATATTTGTGTGTTAAGATTGCCATGGCTTTGTGGGTTACAGAAAATCATTTCTATGCATTATACATTAGCTGGCCAGATAACATGATTTTCAATGATTTACTTCTCCCAGGACCCAGTATATTTTTTGTACCTTAGAGTCTGTGAGAAACTAGGCTCTTGTTCAGTCCACATGAGATGTATTAGCAGAGTAAGTAAACAAATTAAGGAAGAATGATATATAAAGTTTGTGCTAGAGCTTAAAAAATGAAAATACTAATCAAAGTTTAGGAATTGTCTGTGCTGATGCTTAGGCTAGACTACTCAAATGTTTTCCATGGAAAGATTCATCCAGCAAAATATATGGATTGATAACAGGGGCATTGAAGAACTAAAGCTTGCCTAGTAGAAAGGGACCAAAGTGATGGGGGCAAGGGGAGAAAGGAACTGATGTCATACAAGGATCAGGTGAGGGAACTGGTTGAGTTTGGTGGGGCAGTAGAATAGCTAACTTCAAGCATTTGAAGACATGCCATGGGGCAAAAGAATAATAATTGTACTATTCAGTTCCAGAGGGCCCAACATAGGAACAATAGGATAGAAGATATCAATACTGTAGGTTTTGGAACAAAGTAAGGAAAAATGTAATTAAAACTGTCACTATAAGGCCTCACTGGGAGACAGAGAGTCCTCTTTTCCCTCCCATTATAATGCTTTTCAAAGATTCTGTAGAGGGAATTCTGGTAATACTTAGAACTAGAAGATTTCGGGGTTCCCACCTCAGGCTGATTTTTGAAGAGGAGATTACTAGAAGAACAACTAGTTAAGGAACAGAAATGGCAGGGGCTTCCCATGGTCAGCAGATAGAAGAGCAGCTGCAAAAGAATGGGATTTTAAGGAATCCTAGGACCCCTTGATTTCTTGGTGAAAAGATTAAAATGATATCTGATGCTTTTCATATTAGAAAGCCTCTGGCTCATACCCTGTTTTACTTTGTGTAAAATAAAATAAAATAAATATCCCAGTTTAGGATGTTGAGCTCATCAGTCCTAATTAATCCCTGTGCAATATCAACCTCAAGCTGTTGCCTACACCTGGATTTCTAATCTCCTGGGCCCCCATCCACCTTCCTGTTGCCATCCTGTCCAGATGCCTTGGATACCAGGGCAGTGCTCATTCCCTCTTTCTTTTATCCTCCCTTACACATACAAAGCAGTACACATTCACAAAATGGCAAAAGTATAATATAAATTCAGAAACATCAAGAAAACTGAAAGAGATAATAAGCAATGTCTACATAAGAAATCTACTTAGAACAAGAAATTACATTTCTAAAGTATGATGTCTTTGAGTTCTTCTCTCCTGGTCCCCAAGAATTTTGATATAATGAGATTCAAAAATCAGAGAATCATTTGGAAGGGAATTGATATAATTCTCTGAAAAACAATGCCCTCTACAACATACTCAGCAAATAGTTATCCTTTGATCTTGCAGTCTATTATAAGTCCTAGATTTTCTTCAGACAAACTGCCATCTTAACCTGTCTCCCCCATCTTGTCCTCATATAGTCAAATTTTTGAATCCAAGTGAAAGACATTAACATATTACATTCCCTCTCCTTCAAGTTGGCCCTGTTTTCTAGCCTAGAAGATACTTTTGAATCTGGTCTCCATTTACCAATGTTTTACCTAGTCCTGACACCTTTGTGTCACCACACATTTTATAATTCGATCATCGTTGGTTTAAATGTCATTTAATATATCCACATTTTAGTGCAGTTTTTTATTAAACCATTCTATACAATGTCCTGCAGACAATTAGTGCTCAGTCTTTGATTCTATCAATCATAGAAGGAATTCACTTTAATTTCTGTGTTTCACAAGGAGACATGTCTATTCTATAATCATCAATATTTTAGTGGGAAAATACTATACTCTGGATATTGTCTAGAGATAGTCAGGAGCCTTTGTGGATAATGTTGAACTTGAAGTTAATAATACATTTTCCCAAAACTATATTTCCCAAACTGTAAAATAGGAATAATATTTGTACTTACTTCACAGGCTAATTGTGAAGAAGAAATATAATTATTTATATATACATTCATGCATATATGTGTATGTATAATGTATATATATATAATATACATGTATATATATATAAATAAATATAAATATATACCTATATAGTATATATGTTTTGTGTTCATGTGTGTGTTTCCACCCTGGGAATTTTTACATGGATGAAATCATAGGTATTGACAAAATGATAGTAACTACCACCACCACCACCACCACAGCAACAATAACATAAATATAATTTTTAAGAGTTATAAAGTGTCTTCCCATAAAAACATTCTGAAGAAAGTTTATATGTATATTGATATTTTCATTTTTCAGAAAAAGAAATTGAGGCTTAGTGAGATGTCAATTATAAGATATATGTATGCCTTTGTAAACATTGAAATATAATATAAATGCTAATCCTTCATAATAGTAGAAAAAGCAGCAGCAGCAGCAGTATCAGTAGAAGTAGAAGTAGAGTAGCAGTCATCTGTGCTCTGACTCTTTATAGTAGAATGACTGAATCACCTCCTTAACTTCTCTAGACCTCAGTTGCTTTATCTTATGGAATAGGGATAATAGTATCTTACGTGCCCAAATGCAAGGGGCTGGACCAGGTGATCTCTCGTGGTCATTTTTAACTCCAAACCAATTGTGGGATCTAGATATTTTATTACCAGTGAATGAGACTGGAAATTGTTTAAAACAGTCTTATTCTGAGTTTCACTATAACAGATAATAATTCAGATAAATATATCCAAGGGTATGTATTCAGATCAGCAAGGAAACCTGGCAAAGTAAGTCATCTTCTGCATAAACAATAGTGCTAATAATATAATGGTGAGGAAATAAGTAAGGTAAATTTAAACATAATCACCTGTTACTTCAATTTTGATATTATACTTTTGTTGGTATGAGTAGTTCTTAGACCAGGGGTGAAAAACCTTTTTTTGCTGCCAAGGGCCACTTTGGATATTTACCATGTCATTCACAAGCTATCTTTGATCAAACAATTAATTAATTCATCCTTAAAATGCTCCTAGATTTATTGAATTTCAAGTTCTTCCTGCAGTTGCCAAGACAGCCAGATCAAGCACAACCCTCAGGGCCCATTCCCTGTGCCTACCTTAGACCAATGCTGACAGTCACTTTTCTGCAACTTAGAAGATGAACTTTAAAAATGACTATAACCAGACCTAGTTTATCTCTGCCATCCCCACTCCAAGTATTCCTATCTCCTGAAGACAAGACTGATAGACCTGAAAAAGCTTGTGGGATCACTAGTATTAGCTCTATTCTATGAAAAGCCACCAGGAAAGAACTTTAATAAAATACCACCAGATGGATTTGGTATCAGGAAGACATGAGTTGAATCCCAATTCAGACTCTTATTAGTTGCATGACCAAGGAGCAAATCATTTAACTTCTTTCAGTCTCAGTTTTCTCATCTAATGGAGATGAGAAACCCTAAAATGACTATGTAAATGCTCATCAATATTACTTTATTTCAAGTCCTTGTAGGAAAATATAGCTAAAAATCTGGAAAAAAAATAGGATTGTGGCCTAATTAGATATGGTAATGAGAATGTCCAGGAATATGTACATTCAAGATAAACAATACCTAGGAAAATTCACCTTATGAACTCCCCATCCCATTTATATAGTAGAACTTGGAGTGAATCATGGATCTTGCCTTTTCAAAGAATGGTGGGTTTTGGAGGAAATCATCATTTTACTTATCCTTAGTTGGGAAAGTCTCAGGGAAGAGGAGAGGATTTCTGGAGCATTTTGAATGGAGTAAAGTCTAAAATTAAGAGACAGATGTCATAGGTTTAGGATATAGCACAAGACAAGCCCTAGGGACAGAATAATCAGACAATGTGGGTGATTCATTTTCCAATCTGATAAGAACAAAGAGACTGAACCATCCAAGGGAGATATAGGCAAGAGAAGCAGTTTCTTATTTTAAAACAAATTATTATTATTATTATTAGGACCATAAAAGACTTCAACAATCTTGGTAGAGTTGGAAAATGTGAAAGGGAAAAGTAATGTGCTGCTTAAGAGCAAAAGGAGAGAGGAAAGATCTCAAATAAGATACTTTAGACAAATATTTATAGTATTTAAAATATGGATGAACTATCCCAATACAATATCAGAAAATGTCAATGACCTGTCACATCTTGATAAAAGTATTTAATAGAGAGAAAAATATTTGAAGTCTTTTCAGTTTAAATTCAATCTAGCAGCATGTCTGGTGATTGCTATTAGGGAAAGCTAGGCACCAAAGTAGATAGAGTATATGCCCTAGAGTTAAAAGGAACTGAGTTCAAATCTAGTCTCAAGACAGATCCAGGATCAAAGCACAATCTTCTTAAATTCTAAGTCAATGCACTTTCTGCAGTACCTCAGCAATTAGATGTGAGGGGCAAAAGAGAAATTTATTAAATACTAATTAAATTTAATTAAATTAAGAAGAGAATTAAAGATGAAAAAATTTTAAGCCTTTAAGTTTGGAAACAAATTGATGATTTAGTCCTTATCTTTAGGGAGTTTAGAGTATTTAAGAGGCAGGCAAAATATGCATAAATATTCTATCTAAGAACAATAAGAGATTCTTTATTGTTGAATATGATAAATACATAAAGGAGGCAGACAATGTTATAAGAGGTCCCCTAAAAAGAAACATTTGATTAGGCAGAGCTCAGAAAGATTCAGAGGTGATGTAGCACTGACTGGACAATGAAGAACAGAGTGTAATAATGATAATAATTAGCATTTAGATAACACTTTCTATGTTTGAAATATTATGTTAAACACTTTATAATTATTATCTAATTTAATGCTCACAACCCTGAGAGGTAGGTGCTGTTATTATCCTCACTAAATATTTGGGAGAACTGAGACAAACAGAGGTTAAATGACTTGCTCAGGGTCACACTCACAACAGCCTTGAGAGATAGGTGTTGTTATCATTCCCATTAAACAGTTGGGAGAACTGAGACAAATAGTGGTTAAGTGACTTGTCCAGGCTTGTAAGTACCTGAAACTGGATTTGAACTCTGGTCTTCCTAAATCCAGGCTCAGTGCTCTTTCCATTAAACCACCTAGTTACTCATTTCAAAAGGTAGAAATGAGTGGAAGGAAATTTTAGATGTCAGGGACATCATGAAAAAAATCAAGGAGGTAGGAAAGTATAGGATAATATAAAGAATGACAGATAGTGTACTATGGCAGGATTGGGTTCTATGCTCAGAACTATGATGGGATAAAGTCAAAAAAGGAAGAACCTCCAGAATAGGAAGGGTCTCCAGGTAGGCTAAAGAATCTGAATTTAATTGGGAGAGAAATGGAGAGCATTTATGTGATTTTGAGTAGTAAAATACATTAGAAAGATTAATTTGGCAGCAATATCATAGAAATATGAACCAGAGAAGGGAAAGTCTAGAAGTAAGGGAACCAGTTAGGACACTACAATACTGGTACAGGAAGATAGAGATGTATGACACTATTGGAGGCCCTTAGAATGGAGAGCAGGTGATGGATGGGAAAGATATTGCAGGGATAGAATTATCAGGGTTTATTGAATGATTAGATGAGAGAGGTAAGGAAGAAAGAGGAGCAGAATGTTGTACAAATGGAGCATGGATGAAACACAGAGTGGCATAGTGGAAGGAATACAGACAAGTCAGAAACCCTAGATTCAAATTCTGACTCAAGAAATCATTATCTGTGTGACTTTAGGCAAGTTACAACTTCCCTGGGTCTCAGTTTCCTTATCTGTTGGATGAACAAATTGGACCAGATGTAATAATGCTGATAATGAGAATGATGAAGGTGATGGATAAAATGATGATGATGATGATGATGGTGAAGATGATTGATGATATAAAGTCCTTTCTAACTCTAGTTCTATGATCAGGGTAGATCCATACAGATTTGCTGACTACTTGGATAAGAGGGGTAAGGGAGAAGAAAAATGAAAGATTACATGAATTGGTTGAATGCAAATGAAAGAATATGGTACAGTGGAAAAGGTTTTGAGTTTGAGATTGAGAGACTAGGTTTGTATCCTAGTTCTGCTACTTCTTTCCTATGTGACCAGAGGTAAATGGTAGATCTCTTTGATCTTTAATTTCCTTCTCTGGAACATGATTAGATGGTCTTTTCTCTCTCTATTCTCTGGACTGGTATGATAGAGATGAAGAAATTAAAAGTAGATTTTGTGGGAAAGATAATTAAATTCCCTTTCAGACAGGGTGAGTTTGAAGTGTACTTGGGACATTTGGGGGGGGCTGATATTGAAACATGAAAATGTTGGAAATGTGGCTTTAGAGCTTTATATTACGACCTGGAGGCTTAGATTCAAGTGGTAGAAGCTCTTCCAAAATTTAACACTAGTTGGGGCAACTAGGTGACCCAATGGATAGAACACTGACCCTGAGTCAGGAGGACCTGAGTTCAAATCCAACCTCAATTTAATAATTACTAACAGTGTGACTTTGAACAAGTAACTTAATCCCACTTGCCTTGCCTAAAAAAATGGAAAATTTAATGTTAGTTCTACTTCATTAATCTGAAGATTCAATCTTCCTTATTTCATCAATATCTACATTAATGCAATCATGCAGATGGCATGCCTTTATCCCTAATGGAGGGATGCTTTCAAGTTCACTCTTAAAGAGAGGAAAGTTCACCCTACTCTTTCTCATATGTGGGTTTTGTCTACAGAGGCTAGGAACAGATTGTCACCTTTACTTCTAGAGCTACCCAGCTAATGTGGCCTCTACTGAACATGAGAAGTTGACATGAGAAGGACCTAGCTTCCATGGTATTTCTCTTGCCTCCAGCATGAACAAGGAGTGATCACCAGTTGATAGGGAGCAGTTAGTTTTGTGTCAGCTATATAAGCCACTACTGTCCCATCTATTTGATTTCTTACTTCTTACTAGTATTCCATGGCTCAGTCACCTGAGACCTGAGTTTGAACATAGTACTCTATTAAGGTCTTGAATATAGTATGAGAATGACTTCATAGTTCTTGGAATGCATGTCATACCACAGTTTTTTCATCAGTGTATCTCTAGTCACTCTTTAATTGCATCAGCATATCAGTGGCTCATCTTTGGTGTGTGGTCCACTATCACACCCACAGTTGATTTTTGTTTGTTTATTTGTTTGTTTTGCTCTGTACATGTAGCTAGGCTTCTCTTACTTTATATTAGTGGTTAATTTGTTGTTTCCTGCACTCTTCCAATTAAAACATACTATTCAGTTCTACCCATTTACCCCCAGCATATTAATGACACTATTTAGAATGTAATTCAATTCAGTACTTATAAAGGTACTATAAACATATCGATCATTTATCTGATATATAACATGTATATATACTTCATATATATATATATATATATGATATGAACTATATATCTACACATTTATCAAATCTCTCAAAGATTCCACTCTCATATCACCAACTGCCTATTGGGCATTCCAAGCAGGATGTCCCACAGACATCTCAAACACAAAGTGAGAAAGATAGAAATCATTTTATCTCTTAACCCCATCCTTTCCTCTAACTTTCCTAATTCTGTTGAAGACATCTCCAATTTTCCAAATACTCAGATATGAAACCTTGGAGTCATCCTAGACTGCTCACTGCCTCCCATTCCATTATGCCAGTGTTCACCATGCCAGCTTGCCTCCCCAGTAGCTGAAGTTGCCCTTCAGCCTTTCTCTCTCTCTTCTACTGAGTAGATGGATGCCTCATGCCCTAGACATTTTGTGATTCTTGCACAGGACATTGAAATTCCCTCTAGAAACTCTTCTCAGCACTCACTTTCTTTTCCTTCAAGCTACCCTAGGTACTAAGAATGCCCATACATTGCTGTTTCCATATTTATAATTGTTGGGCTCCAAGCTGGCTCATTATCTTTAGGATGGAAAAAAAAAACAGCATCAGGCTACTGTCTCAGATCCTGAATAGATCTGTCTAAACAATTTCCACCCCCTAGAATTCACTAAGGAACATAACATCTTGCCCTTATAGAAACTCTCTCCTTTCAGTAGAGCATTTGTTGAAATGTTAAACAACATGTATCTGTGCTATAAATACTAAAGCATGTTTTAAATAGGCACTATCGTTTACAGATAAACACACACACACACGCACACAAACATATACACACAGGCCAATTCTTGAAAATAATTTGGAAATTCTTTTCCCCTCCCCCCAAAAAGAAAGAAAAAGATTCTTCTAAATAATAGCTTAAATGTCAATATTACAAAGAGAAACCAATCTTTATCCTGGGATTTGGATTTTCACTTCTCAGATTCCACTGAACTTCAGTGGCTGAAAACTGAAACAATACTGCCCAAAACAACTTCAGATCTCAAGCTGTAATCACCTTCCTTTGAAACTTCAGAGATAAATCTTTATTGGGTAGATCTGGGTTCTAATGTGCCATGACACTATCAACAATGTGTTCCTGTAGGTGCCATCTCACAAGACATTTATTGTTACTGAAGTATCATAAGTGTCTCTTTGCCCTTGCCTTTAGAATATTTGTGACATTTAAATGTTACTGATGAATAAGGCTATAATTTCCTAGATTTGTCTGATGAGTCCCTTTGTAGACAACAGGGAAGTGGAAGGGGGGAAAATAAAAAAAATTAAAACAATTCAAAAAGTAAAATAAAAAAGGACATAGTTAAAAGACAGCAAAATATCAGGTTATAGGAAAGTGTTGAGATAAAATTGCCTTTAGTAAAAGGTTCCTGGTAAGAAAAACACTTGAAGTGAGGGGAGATATAATATAAAACATGACACACTCTTGTCACTTATTGAATCTCCTTTCCAATACTAGTTCAAGATTATTTTTAATGCAAGGCATTTGACTTGTTTATATTAGAGTTAATCTTTGTCAAGGAACAGTTAGGTGGCATAGTAGGTAGAATTTAAGATTTAAAGTCAGGAAGACTAAGTTCAAATCTGTCTTCAAACACTTATGAACTGTGTAACCCTGGGAAAGTCATTTGGCCTTGTTTGCCTCAGTTTTCTCATTTGTAAAATAAGCTGGTGAAGAAAATGGAGCAGGAAATGGCATACCACTTCAGTATCTTTGCCAAGAAAACCCCAAATTGGGTCACAAAGAGTAAGACACTATTTTTTTTAGGTTTTTGCAAGGCAAATGGGGTTAAGTGGCTTGCCCAAGGCCACACAGCTAGGTAATTATTAAGTCTCTGAGACCAGATTTGAACCCAGGTACTACTGACTCCAGGGACTGTGCTTTATCCACTACATCACCTTAGCCGCCCCTCGAGTCAGACACTATTAAGACAATTGAACAGCAATAATCTTGGTCAATGGTTTCAACTTAGGTCTCAAAGCCTCACTGAAATTATTTTCCAAAGTCTCTTTTGTTCCTCATTGGAAAAATTATCCACTTCTTCCAATCAAATCCCTCAAACCTGCAGAACAGAAGGGTTGAAGTTTATATATTCATCTTTTCTATTACATATGATTTATTATTACTGTTAAATGCATCTTCCTGAACCATGAAGAGACATCGAATACACACAAACATACATACACACACTTATGTACACATACTCATGCAGATATAGGGTAAAGGTTCTTAGACTCTCCTCTACCACCAGCTACCTTCTTTCCATATGAATATTTTGGAACTGAAAGAAAAAAAATGATATACGTACACACACACAGAATGAAATTCTAGTTCTTTCCTATATAACCAACTCCCTTCTCCAAGAATGGCTGGCTTCTCTCATAAATGTGGACAGCAAGTTAAAGGTGATGTGGGGTAGTAGGCAAATATTAGCACTATGGCTACTTCCAGGTGAGAATCTAGAGAATCAGAGGAAGTCCTTCCCCATTTCCACAAATCTGAGTGGAAAATTTACTCATAAGCATGAAGGAAAGTCCTTTTGGATGTGTGACTTGGATGTACTGCAATATCATTGAATGGAGCATTCACATTAGGCATACCACAAATCCATGTACTATTAAACTTAAGAAAAATGGAATTTGAGGGAATATTCATGAAGCAGGGAAAGAAAGCAAAATTAGAAAACCTTTAATATTATTAACCTGCTCTTACAATGGTAGACTTCACTTCTAGATGAACCCTTTGATGTAGACTTGCAGAAAAAAAGTCCTTCTCTTCCACTTTCCTCATGATACTAACATAATGTGATATCAGGATCCTAGACCTTCCTATTTTGTTTTGCTTCCAGAGGGCTTGACATTTCTGCCAAAGGCCAGACGTGGCTATCACAAAGCACTATCAGGCAATATTTTCTCATGGGAACCTTGCTACTTTCTTTGGAACAAAAGGAATGCTACTTAATTTACTGTAACTAAATATCCATTCTTACTTGACCTTTTTTCATATTATCAAAAAAAAATTACTAATGGCTGTCCAGCTTCACTTATATACTTTTTAATAAATTTATTAATCTTCCAATTTTGTATCATCCTACTTTGATTTTTATTTACTCAAAAACTCATGTAGCCCTTCAAATTCTGAGTTGCTATCTTATTATCCTAATAAATTTATTCTTCTTGTATTCAGGCCCAGTGACCTGTACTCTTCCATAGATTACATGAGCCCTATAGTTTTGAAAGCAAGATTCTCAAATTGAAAGAGAACAGGAAAAAGGGACTGATCTCACTACACAGAGTCACAATTAGGTCATTTAAATAATGTGGATTTCAAGGCTGTATCCTGGAACTCATTATTACATCTTTTCAATGAGGTCACTTGTCAGACTTAACAACTTAAAACAGATCTCAAAACTATTTTAAAGATTTTCAAGTGTGGAAATATGTCAAAATCTTTAACTAAGGCAAAAGTTTAAGGATCAATGAAGAAAACAATCAACTAATAATATTATTTTAATTCAATCTTTTTTGGTAGTGGCCATGAGCACAGAGAGAAAGGAAGCTTAAATTGAATGCATCTGTTTCATTACTGGGTATACAATCCATCGGAGATCTCTTACATGTCTAAATATACATTCTAAAGTGGTTAGGACAAGCAATTCAAAGAAAAATGTGAAGATTTGTTTCTAGATCCTTTTGAACTATATTTTGCCCAAGCTCCTTTTATATAAGCAAAGCAAGGAGTTCACTTATAGAAAGGGCTTTGAGAGAGATACCCCCTCCAAAAAAAACCCCACCTCACCATGTCATCAGAGCCACACCTCAAATATTTTCTGCTTTAATTGTTAAACTCCAAAGTACCAAATCATCTGGTAGCATTTAAATCTTTTTTTGTTACTCATAGTATAATAGCAACTACTATGATAAATGCTGAGTTGAACTGAATTGATATTTGTAAATCGCTCCAAGATTTACAAAGCATGGTATACAACTCAGGATTCCTAACTCAAATCCAATTCTATGAACTAATTTTCTATGAAGATGAAGGACCAACAACATACAATAATAACAATCATTAGCATTTACATAGAACTTTGTTTTATTTGTGCGTGTGTGTGTGTGTGTGTGTGTGTGTGTGTATATATACATATATATATATACATCCATATATACATGCATACATAGTATATATCTATAGCAATAAAATGATTTGGTCTTTACAACTCTGTAAGTACTGTTTTTTTATTTTATTTTACATACAAAGAAACTTAGACTGCCTTGCTATTGTCATAAGTTTTCCCATCTCCTTTAGGAAATCTTTCTCTACTCTTCTAAGCTGTTAGATTCAATTCAAAAAGCATTTAATACCTACCATGTACCAAACACTAGAAATACAGAAAAATAAAAAAAAAGGAAACAGTCCCTCCTTCAAAAAGCTTAGATCATTTTGGAAAGAAACTAAAAGTGGGATAAGTAAACACAAAATAATCATAAATATAAAGTAATTTGGAAGTCAGGAGAACAGCAAGAGCTATGAGAACAGGGAAAGACCTTTTTGTATGCTAACTCCATTAAAATCTAGGCTCCTCAATTATGTGGACTTGTTCTCTTATGTCTTTGCTCTGATATCCCAGCTCTTTGCACAGTGTCTGGCAAATAAACATGATAAACTCCTGTTAATTGATTAATTGTGTTTATCCTTGAAGAGAACTAAGGATTTCACTAGGCAGAAGGAAGAGCATTATGGGCAGGTGCATATAGCCTATGCAAAGACATGGGGGTGGGAGAGAGAATCTCATGTCCAGGCCACAGCAAGTGGGTCAATTTGTCTGAAATGGTTTGTATATGAGGAGAAATGTGAAGTTCAATATTCTAATGCCTCTTTCAGCTTTCACATTCTATGATCTAAATTAAAAATTTACCAAATTTAGCAAGTAGCAAGAATAAGGTCCTATTTAGATGATGTTTTGGTTATTAAAGCACTTTTAAATATAATATTTCATTTGATCTTTAAAACAACTTAATGAGGCAGATAATGGAAGCATGGAAAGTATATTGAATTTAAGTATTATATATATAATTTGGCATATATAGATCTTTATATTAAGAAATTTATTTATGTTGATAAATATATAATCTATGTCTATATAAGTATTGTGCCTATTTATAAATAGTTATTTATAAGTATAATTTTTACAAGTGACTCCAAAGAAACATGAGATATGCAAATTTAAAAAACCTACCTCAGATGTTCACATGACCTATTTGTGCCCAACTTGTGGTAAAGCATTCTGATCAGACATTGGTCTGATCAGTCACTATTGGGCACATGGAAACTTGACAACATAATGATATCATTTTGATCCTCTCTAAGAAAGGACAACAATAAATCAACCTAATTTTATAAATGAAGGAAACTGGAGTATAGGAACTGTTAGTGAATTTATCAAGACCACAAAGCTATTAACTTCAAGAGTTGGGATCTAGGCCTTCTTCGATATCCAGTTATCTTTTTGCAGCTTCTGTGTTCTTGAATTCAATTCTCTTCTTTCCACAATAACATTTCATTCTAGAAGGAACTACCTGAAATATATAGATTTCTTACCTCCTCCTTTTTTTAAAAAAAGATAACCATATTCAGATGTTTTTTTAAAACCTGAAACAATTATAAAAGTGAAAGTGTATAAAATCAGACTTCTAGAATCTTGGAGTTTCTGACTCTGAGGTCACCTATTTAGGTGATCCTTTTTTTAAGGAATCCCTTCTACAATTTCCCTGACAAGTGGTCACTCAGACTCTGCTAGAAAAACTCTGGTGAAGAGGAATCTATTACTTTGGGAAGAAATATTTCCACATGCTAAGTGGTTCAGTGGAGAGAGCACACTTAGAGTCAGGTGCCAGGTGGTCAATCAACCTCTGAACCTCTCCATATCATTTTCCTAAAACTATAAAATGGGGATAATTATAGTTTCTGGTTCCCAGGATTGTTGCAAGGAGCAAGTGAAGCCACAGATGTGACATGCCATATAAATGCTAATTGTTATTATTCTAAACTCTAGAATCTAGAGGAGCTTATTTTCCAGAGGGGGTGGGGCAGATAACATGCAAATAATTCTGTAAACAAAAGATAAATACAGAGTAGATGGAAGGTAATATGAGAGGAGAAAGCATTAACAGCTGGGGGATTTGGGAAAGGACTCTTTCCTAAGGTAGGACTTTTGCAATCTGAGGAGTGTCCTGTGTCCTCTTGGCAAGGGACTAGGCACATGTCCACCTCTATGGGAGGTTTCCTTCCAAAAAATTTATACTCCCATAATCTTATCAGATTGACTAGGGGACAAGGGCTCCCATTACACTTATAATTTGTGTTCTTAGAGAATTGTGTGGGGGACACTGAGGAGTTTAAGGATTTGCTGGTGGTCAAACAACCAGCATGAGCCAAAGACAAACAACCAGCATGTGCCAAAGACAAACTAAGAATTCCGGACATTTGGACTACTAGTTCAATCCTATAACTGCTAAACTTCCTCAGCTTGGAGTCTGTTTAGAGACTTGAAAGCAGAAATCATCTGTCTTAATGACCAGGCAGAGGCAGAGGTCACAGAGCAGGGTGAGAGCATGACTGTAGGGTGAGAGAGAGCTTGTTAAATTTTCAGAGGTAGCATTTACACTTTGGAAACTGGCAAAGGCTACAAATCATAACTTGATTCATTGTTTTGTTGATTATGTCAAAGAAAGTAAATGATGGATAAAATGTTAAAAATGTAGGTTAAGTTCTACTGGCATATTTTCCCCAGAAAGATGGTGGTTAAACATTTACCAGAACACCTCTGTACACTTTGCTAGTCTTGTAAAGCTTCTATACCTCCTTTCTCAGAACAATATTTTTAAATGTTAACTATGTTGAAATGCAGTTAGCACAATATTTTAGCTATACAGCCAAAACACTAACAACAATAAGAAGTAGACAAGGGGGCAACCCAAATTCAAGATCAAGGTTAAGTACTCTGTATTGACAGTAAGGAGACTGAGGTGAGTGTATCAGTAAGCCAGGTGACTTCTATTTTTTTTATTTTATGTTTTTAGGGGTTTTTTTTTTTTTTGCAAGGCAATGGGTTTAAAAGGATTGCCCAAGGCCACACAACTAGGTAATTATTAAGTGTCTGAGGTTAGAATTGAACTCTGGTCCTCCTGACTCTATGGCCAGTGTTCTATCCACTGCACCACCTAGCTGCCCCTGACAGGTAACTTTTAAATGTCTTCATTTCTTCAGCTTTTTTTTTCTTTTCTTTTCTTTTCTTTCTTTTTTTCTTTTTTCATTTCTTTGAGTGATTGAGTAAAAAGTACTTTGCAAAGCTTAAAAAAAAATAAAAACATGAGTTGTGGGTTACTGTCGTTGTTGAGTTGTTTCAGTCATGTCTGACTCTTTGTAACCCCTTTTGGGGTTTCTTGGTATAGAGGTTGGGTAGAAGGTGCTTTGCAATACTTAAAGCATAAAAGAAACATGAGTTGTAGTTTGCTGTGGAGTTATTTTCAATTCTTGTGATTCTTTTAGGGTTTTCTTAATAGAGACATTGGAGTGGTTTGCCATTTCCTTCTTCAGCTCATTTTACAGATGAGGAAACAGAGGCAAGCAAGATTAAGTAACTTGCCCAAGGTTGTACAGCTTCAAAGTGGTTGAGGCCAGATTTGAAATCTTCCTGATTCCCAGCGCTCTATCCATTGTACCACTTAGTTGTTAATGACAAAATCAGATAATTTGGGGAAAATTCTCCCAAAGTGATATATTAAAGCTCCCTATTTCTGATCTCTAGATGCAAGAACTGTAAAGGTTCTTCTCCACTTCCAATCATCTACTATGAAGGAATAAGGGTTTAAAAAAATTTTAAAAAAGTCTATGAGCTAATATTTACAAATAGCTTTAATCTACCTGGATTAGAAAAGGAATATCAGAATGAAGTAGCAGTCTTGGAATTTGGAGGCCATTCAAAAATTCAGCCTTGTGGGGCTAATGGTCTGTTCTCAGCATTTACTTAACCTCCTTCTGCTATCAAGAAACCTGAGAGTGCTCACAGGAAGTTTATCCGAGGGAAATGGTAAAAGTGTACATTGTTTTCAGGCTGTTTTGTTAAAGGTTTCTGGACGTTGAGTGTGTGTGTTTTAAGAGCATTTGCAGAGGTTGGGGAAAGCTTGTAGGTTTAAATGACTGAGTAAACCATGATTTGTCTACTGATCCATCCTGTTTAGCAGAGCTAACTTTGTCAGAGCCCAGGTGAGGGCCCTTGAGTTCTCCTTGAAATTAGTTCTATGTGAACTTGGCTTCCATTAATGTCAGAGAAAACAGCAACAAAGATACTGTTCTGAAGGAGATGAAGAAAGGGGAAAGGTTGGTGCTCAGCTCTGCAGTTGTGACTGTCTGCTGAGCGGGACAACACAGAATTCCCAGTATCTCTGGGAACAAGCTAGAAGTTCTATTTTCTTTCCAAAAACTCATTCCCCCAATCTATGTATTGACAATATGAACTATATTTAGGCAAAAGATGCATATTCAAATCCTCTGAAAGGGTTAGGCTTTGTCAATATTTACTCCAGAAAGTTTTGAACCTGCCCCACTTTGCTCTTTTTAGAAACAGGTGATAAGAATTTGAGAAGGGAGTGATTTAGACACATTTTCAAAAGAGTAACAGGAAGGGGAGACCCTGGGAGGCCATCCTGTCTCAATCGAACCTGAACAAAATTCCCTTGATTGCCATTTTTGAGTTCTCACCAAGGCAAGGATGAGAATAAAATAATTCATGGGGAATCTAATAGAAGGATAGATTATGGGAAGGGTAGAAACATTTCAATAGAATCTGCTATGTGTTGAGTTCTTCTTATAAATATTATCCCATATGAATCCCTTAGCAACTTTGTAAGATAGTATTTTTATTAACCTTTCTTTTTAGTTGAAGATATTGAGGCAGGTAGAAATCCACACAGCTGGTGTCTGAGGCAGAGTTTTAATTCAAATCTGCCTGAGTCTAGGCCCAGTATTCCTCTCTACTGTGCCATCACAGACTCAGGGGGTCATTGGCATCTCCATTTGACTTGTAGAACTGGGTTCTTATAGGAAGTGCCATTTAAACTAGGCCATGAATGGCACTAAGAATTCTAAGAGATGGAGAAGGAGTGCCTCACACATGGAGAGCAGCCTTTGCAAAAGGAGAGAAATGGAAAATAGTTATCTGAGTTTAGGGAACGGTTATTAGGCCAATTTTACTTCACACAGAGTACATAAATAGATGAATGGATGAATCCAGATACTATTACCATGCTAGATTCAGGGGAAACCTGTACAAAGAACAAAACAATTCCCTATCCTGAGTGAGATAACATTTTAATAGTGAACCCAGAGTCATTGTTGTGTTTGTGTATGTATATGTGTGTATCCATACATATATCTATGCATATATGTATATATATATATATATATATACATATTTACAGGTATAAGATAGTTCTCACTTTATGTAAATTCATATTACAAAAATGAATTCTGAAAGAAATCCTCATTCTAAAAAAATACCTGTGTCAACTTTTTCATATAGTTCTGTGCTCTCTCCTCTTCTGCACCTTCATTCAGCACTCCACAGTGTCCCACACCTCCAATAAACCCCCTCCCAAAACAAAACTTGTTAAAAAAAAAAACCTCTGAGTGAAAGCAGAATTGAGTGGGTTGCTGTTTCCATATTGGGAACATGACTCTGAGCCAACATTGAGAGAAGAGACTTTGCCTCACTCTGAACACTGGCTTATGTGTTGGCCCCCTGGGCCCCTATTTTCTTCCTCTATATTTTGACTGGCCTTCACATGACTGGCCACCAGTTTTATGTGTTCCTTCTCCTGCTCTTGATTCTTTTTCTCACCTTTCATATACACCCCCCCTTTCCACAGGCATGCTGGCCCTTTCCTGCCCTCCTCCCCTTCCCATCCTGGTTCCTTACCCACCTACAAGTAAATTCTTTTTTTTGGAAAAATTCACTTTATATAAAGACCTCCAGAATGATCCATTTCTATAAAGTGAGAACTGTCTGTACACATAAAAAGGAATTTATATTGATATTATATATATATATAGTATATCTGTATATCCATGTGTGTCCCCATATATATATATATATATATATATATATATATATATATATGTATGTATACCTTTAAAATAAATATAAAAAGAATTCATGGAAATAAAATAGTGTTAAACTCAAAGTCATTTGCAAAAACCCAGAATCATGAAATGAAGTATTATATGTGAGAAGTAAAGAGAAGCCAAATAAGAGAAGGAATAAAATTAGATTTGAGCAAGTTTGTGAAAGGCTTTAAAGCTAAACAAAAAAGGCTTACATTTCATGCTAGAGACAATGACAGAGAGAAAGGCCAGGGGCAGGGGAGAGAGAGAGAGAGAGAGAGAGAGAGAGAGAGAGAGAGAGAGAGAGAGAGAGAGAGAATCCAGATCAGAGCTTTGAAGAATACCCAGGAAGACTGAAAAAGAAGAATCAGATAATATTAATAGCTCCTATTTACCTAATGCTTTAAGGTTTGAAAAGTACTTTACAAATATTTTCTCCTGTTACCTTCACAATAACTCTAGGAAACAGAGGGATCATTGGAAAGGTATCTTTCTTTAAAGGACAAGTACTATCTGCAAAATCAAGAGCAAGTATTATCTGTAACATAGATTAAACTTTAAACCTTCTCAGTAAGATCAGGGGTGAAGTAAAGATGTCTATTATCACCACTATTATTCAGTATTGTATCAGAAATACGAACTATAGCAATGGCAAGAAAAAGAAATTGACAGAAGAAAAATAGGCAATGAGGAAACAACGCTCATTCTTTGCAGATGATGCAATGGTATACTTAAAGAATAAACTAAAAAATAAATTGAAAAATAAGATTTTCAATAAAATTGAAGGATATAAAATAAAACCACCAAACCATTAGCATTTTTATATATTATCAACAAAGTTTAGCAATAAGCAATAAAGAAATTCTAGTGAAAATAAGTCCAGATAATATATTAAAAGAAAAACTTGGGAGTCTACTTGCCAAGATAAACTGGAAAACTATATGAACACATTCATAAAACATTTTTCACGCAGATAAAGACAAATTTCTCTAAAAAATCAGAGAAATAATAACTGCTCATGGGGAGGCCATGCCAGTATAATAAAAATGATAATTCTAGGGGTGGCTAGGTGGCACAATGGATAGAGCATCGACCCTGGAATCAGGAGTACCTGACTTCAAATCCAGCCTCAGACACTTAACAATTACCTAGCTGTGTGGCCTTGGGCAAGCCACTTAACCCCATTTGCCTTGCAAAACCCTGAAAAAAAGATAATTCTACCTATTAATTTACTCATTCAATGGTATACCAATCAGACTTCCATAGAATTATTTTATAGAGGTAAAAATCATTAAAAATGCATTTGGAAAAACAAAACATCAAGAATATCAAGAGAATCGATGAAAAGAAAATGTGAAGAAAGTAGCCTGGTTGTTTCTAAATTTCAAACTATATTACAAAGTGGTAGTCACTAAAACAATCTGATTTTGGCTAAGAATCAGAGTAGTGAATCAGTAGAATAGAAATTGAGGAGTATCCTCTCAATTTTCAACATTTTGCCATCATGAAAAGAACTGCTATAAATATTTTTCACATGTATGTCTTCTTTTTTATTATCTCTTTGGAATACAGACTTAGTAGTGGTATTCAAAACCAAAGGTTATGTACAGTTTGATTGCTCTTCTGGTATAGTTCCAAATTGCTTTTCAGAATTGTTGGATCACAGCTCCACCAACAGTGAATTAGTTTTCCAGTTTTCCCATATCCTCTTTAATATTTATCATTTTCATTTTTTATCATATTAGCCTGATAGGTGTGAGGTACTATCTCAGAGTTGTTCAGATTTGAAACTTGGTTTCTTCATGTCCCTATAGATAACTTTGATTTCTTCATCTGAATCCTGCCTGTTTATATATTTTGACTATTTATCAACTGGGAAATGGCTTATATTCTTATAAATTTGACTCATTATTCTCTATATTAATGATACATTTATCAGCAACACTTGCTATAAAGATTGTTTCCCAGATTTCTGCCTTCCTTCTAATTTCAGTTGCACTGATTAAGTATATACAAAGCTTTTATTTTAATATATATTCAAAATTACATCTTGTAATGTTCCTTATCTCTTATTTGGTCATGAATTCTTCCCCTCCTCATAGATCTGAGAAGTAGACTATTCTTTACTCTTTTATTTATGGTATAAATCACCCTTTATGTCTAAGTCATGCCCCACCAGTTTGACCTTATCTTAGTATATGGTGTGATGGCCTATGTCTCATTTCTGCCATTCTAATTTCCAGTTTTCTTAACATTCTTTTTTTTTTTTATTATCCAATACTGAGTTCTTGCTCCAGAAGTTTAGATATTTAGGTTTATCAAACAATAGGATACTATGGTCATTGATTACTTTGCCTTATATACCTATTATATTTCATTGACCCACCAGTCTATTTCTTAGCCAGTTCAAGATAGTTTTGATGATTACTGCTCTATGATATAGTTGAGGCCAATTGTGAGAACAATTTTCTTTGTATGTTTATTCATTAATTCCTTTGATATTCTTCATTTTTTAAAGTTCTCACAGGTGAATTTTATTATTTTTCTAGCTCTATAAAATATTTTTTGGTAATTTGATTGCTATGGCATTGAATAAGCAAAGTAATTTAGATAGAATTGTCATTTTTATTATATTGGGTTTTTAGCCTATTTGTGAGCAATTTATATTTTTCCACTTGTTTAGACCTGACTTTAATTGTGTGAAAAGTCTAGTAATTGTGTTTATATAGTTCCTGGCTTTGTCTTAGCAAACTCCCAAATGTTTTATATTATTTACAATTATCTTAAATGAAAATTCTCTTTCTATTTCTGCTAGACTTTTTTTTTTGGTCATAAAAAGAAATGCTGATAATGTTTGTGGGTTTATCTTCTATCTAGCAACTTTGGTAAAAGTCATTAATTATTTCAAGTAGTTTTTTAGTTGATTCTCTAGTGTTCTTTCAGGATAACATTATAACAATTGTAAAGAGTGATAGTTTTGTTTCTGTAATACCCATTCAAATTCCATTAACTTCTTTTATTGCTAAAGCTAATATTTCTAATACTGTATTGAATAATAGTGGTGATTATGGGCTTCCTTGTCACACCCCTGATTTTACTGGGAAGGTTTCTAACATCCCTATTACAGATATTGCTTGCTGATAGTTTTTGATAAAGACTACTTATCTTTTTAAGGAATATTCTATTTGTTCCTGTGCTCTCTAGAGTTATTAATAGGAATGGGTATTATATTTTGTCAAAATGCCTTTTCAATATCTATTAAGATAATCACCTGATTACTATTAGTTTTGTTATGAATGTGGTCAGTTTTGTTGATAGTTTTCCTAATGAATCAATGATAACCATTTGCTTACTGGGCTTTAAATTGTTATCTCTGCTTTTTTCTTTTATCTCAGAACAATTTCGGAAAATTTCTACTTTTCTCTCTTCTTTCCACTATTGCAACCTACCAATGTAACAAAGAAATACAGTTAAACAAAACACCATGAAATAGTGATTACTTCTGGCAATTTATACAACTTTCAGCTTTAGCTATACCTAGTCTCATACTAACAAGAGAGTTGGGTTTCATAATCTAGAATTGCTTTTAATTACTCAAAATCTGATGCTCATTTAGGGATCTTTTCATTCACATTATTGTGATGATTATAAAGTCATATTTTTGTTTCTGTTTTTTCCCTTTGTATCAGTTCATGAAAATCTTCCCAGTTTTGTCTGTTGCTCAGGATACGCTACAATAACAAAGAATGAGAAACAAAAATGGTATCTACTAGGAAATGATCAAAAAAATTGAGGCACATGCATTTAAGAAATTATTATTTCACATTAAGAAATGATCAATATGTGAGGACATATTTTGAAGGACTTCATTAATGACTTTTCCAATTTAGTTTACTTATATGGGGTTATTTAGATATTTTTTTCCTGATCTATTTATCTGGGTAATCTATATTTTCATAAATTTTCATCCATTTCATTTAGATTATTGGACTTATTGACATAGAGTTGAACAAAATAACTCCCAATGATTACTTTAATTTTTTTCTTAATTGGCAGTGATTTCACCTTTTTTCCATCATCAAATTAACGAATGACTTATCTATTTTTTTCAATAAAAGTACCTTCTAGATTCATTTATTAGGTCAACATTTTTTTCTAAACTTTCAGTCTTATTAATCTCATCTTTAATTTTCAGGATTTCCAATTTAGTGTTCAGTTCAATATTTTTAAATTGTTCTTATAATATTACCCAATTCCCTCTCCCATCACCCAAGTGAAAAATAAAAATATACAAATCTGGTAACAAATATGAATAGTGAAATAAAACAATTTTCCATTGACCATGTCCAAAACTGTATGTTTCATTCTGAATCTTAAACACATCACTTCTTTGTCAGTAGGTATATAGCACGCAAATTTTTTGGTAACCTGAAATCACAGGGTCATTCCCTGATGTTACTGCTTGTAACACATCTTAAATTTTTCAAAGTTGATTGTACTTACCATAATGTTTTTGAATAAATTAAAGTCCTGATTATGCTTATGTCACTCTGCATCAATTCATTTGTCTTTCAAGGTTTCTCTGGTACTCTTCCCCTCAGACTTTCTTGTTGCAAAAAGTATTATTTCATTATATTCATATGACAAAATTGTTCAGCATTTGTTCAGTTGAAGGGTAGCTATTCAGTTTCAAGTTCTATAGAAATTGTTAAGTTTAAAGGAGATTTTTTTGGGGGAGGGGGACTTTGTTTTAGTCTTGTGGACTTTGATGGGCTAATGGAACATCCATCCAAGAAAAGATGAGAATTAAATCCATGGGAACTGATGGAATTACAACAAATAAAAAAATTAATAAATGATTGAAAATATTTATTAAGTGCTTATTAAGTGTCCAAGAGAGAAGAGAAGAGAGCCTAGCACAGAATCTTCTAGAACACACTCTTAATTAGGATACCAAATGCTGATGATGATTTAGTATAGCAAAACTGAAAAAAGGCCAATCAGGTAGATAGGAAGAGAATACATACAACAGAATCACAGAAGTCAGGCTTGGAGAGAGTAATTAGGCAGAGAGGGAGAGGTAAACTTTGAAAATGTGCAATGAGATAAATTGAATGAAATCTGAGAAAATGATAATGTATTTAGTAGTTGGAATTTTGGCAAGTTTGGAAACAGTATGATCCCATAGTAAATAACTGACTGAGGTAGGATTCAAAGCTAGGTATTCTGACCACTAAGCCTTTCTAGGATACCGTGTTCCCTGAATTCATGTTGTTAAATTAATATTATATTTTATTTCATATAAAGTTAGATTTAGATGAATAACAAATCATTGGAAAATCCATTTGAATTATGAATTTCATTAGCTATGTGTGATAAGACAGGTAAGCTGTTTTTGGCGAAAAGGGGGAACATTATATCAAAACAAATTGAAAAAACCCAAACACCTTTGATCTTTTAAAAATTGTGTCATATTTGAATTCCTTCAGCCTCCATTAACTTGTCTATTTGTCTCAGAAATCATTTAGTTTAATTATTGCCATACTTCTGGAGCCTTTCTGTAACGCGTATTTTCTATCCTCATTTTCCGCAGAAGATCAGTTTCCACTTGATGGTTCTACTAGCATTCTGAATGACTAAGATGACCAAATGATAATAAATTCCAAAAGATCCTGACTCTCCTAACTTTGCTTTTCATTTTCTTCTTGACCAACTTCAGAGTAATCATGTATGTTTGGAAACAGAGTTCAGCCATCAAGTTTCATTTGGAATCCTCGGATTACGGTGTAACAACAAAGATAACAGCTTCCACACACACAGTCAATCATTTTTCATCTGTAAAAGGCTTGGGTTGCTGAAAGATCTCTCCTCCCTTAGATCTAATATGACCCTATTCTTTAAAAAACACTACAAGACCAGAATTCATTAGTAAAAGTAAAATTAATCTCTCTCTCTCTCTCTCTCTCCTCTCTCTCTCTCTCTCTCTCTCTCTCTCTCTATATATATATATATATATATATATATATATATATAAAATGAAATATATTATAAGCATAGTATATTGTTATTGCTCAGTCACTTCAGTACTGTCCAACATTTGCTACCCTATTTGTTTTTTTTTTTTGATAAAGATATTGGAAAGGTTAACCATTTCCTTCTTCAGTTCATTTTACCTCATCTTCAAATGAGGGAGCTGAGGTAAACAAGTTTAAGTCACTTGCCCAGCTTCTTATAACTAATAACTGAGGCCAGATTTGAACTCAGGAATGTGTTATCAGGCTCAATCCTCTATCCACTGTACCACCTTGCTTTCCCATTAATAAAGATTGTATTATATATAATATATGACATTATAATATATTTATGCTATATAATTTATATGTACCATAACTTGCATATGTACATTTGTATGTATGTACACATAGAGATGCACATAGAGATTCATTATCTATATGTCTATATAGAGAGAAGAAAAGTGAGAGAGGGGATAGAGAGAGAGAGAAAAAACAGAATTTATGTGTGTGTGTGTGTGTATATGAGTCAATGATGCAGAGAGCTTTACTAACATAGAACAACGCCTACCTTCAATTTAGAGGTTTAGAAAATTGACCAGGCCCACTGAAAGGTTACACAACTTTTCCTAGGATCATAGACCTGATATGTCCTGTCTAATACTTAAATCCAGATCTTTCACTCTCCAAGGCCAACCTTCTATCCATTATGCTTTGCAGCCTATCATATTTGGTCATACACATTCACACACATATGGACATATGTTGCACTTAATAGTCACCTTAGTTGTTGAGATTAAGTGATTACAGTTACCTGATGTTAAATTACTTAGACCAAAGATAACTAATTATCAAAATTACATCATTTCCTACATGTTACATCAGAAAAAGCATACAGGGCCCTCTTTGATGAATATGATATAGACTATATTTGCTCTTCAAAAAGATAAGTTTACTAAAGATAATGCTTTGAACTGGAGTGTATATAAATGAGTGCCCATTTAAAGTCAATTAAAACCACCACAGTGAACAATTATTAAAAAATGTATATTATTAAGTGCTTATCAAGTGTCCAAGAGAGAAAAGAAGAGAGTCTAGTACAGAATCTTCTAGAACACACTCTTAGTTAGGGTACCAAATTGATGATACACATTGGCTATTTGTGTGGTTAATATTATATACCCAGTCTCACAAATATTTTA
Source organism: Macrotis lagotis (assembly GCF_037893015.1). Lineage (NCBI taxonomy): Eukaryota > Metazoa > Chordata > Mammalia > Peramelemorphia > Peramelidae > Macrotis > Macrotis lagotis. Next base: position 265,165,289 of record NC_133666.1, read on the forward strand.
ATTGTGAGATCTATGTTACCAGCAAAATATCTTCTTTTAAAATGACCTCTTTCCCTCTTGAAATGGCTTTATATTGTTCTATACATATCTGAACTTATTTATTTGGTTCGTGCTACATCCTGCAGTAGCATGTACATTTTTCCTGAGCAAGGCCTGTTCCATTTTGCATTTCCCTGCCCTCTCCCACCCTCCCACCTTCCCAGTGCTCACAGCGACTTGTAAGCAGAAGGTGATTACCTAATATTTGTTTATGTTAATGCTTTCATAAGGAAAGGTCCCAGCTGGGAGGTCAGTTTCTAGGAGCTATACTTTAAAAGTCTGGGGTTCATGGAATAAGAATCAGGAGTTCTTTGTAGTCAGCTTAAACCTCTGGAAGTTTTCATTTCACACTTGACATATTCCCTGTTGCTTTATTTCATTTCCAGAATGAGAACCATGACCTGTAAAGGATCTAGGAAAAAGCCAAGACATGTAAAGGAGTAGGAATGTCCTTGGGTATTTTAAATGATGGAGCTGGTCATTGGGAGAAAAATGAGACAGATGTTCCAGATTTTATTAAAGAGACAGACATCCTTAGAGGTATATGGAGTTGGAGTTACACACACACACACACACACACACACACACACACACACACACACACACCACAAAATTTTGCCTCCTAGTTCAGCTGTTGCTCAATTATTCTGAAATCTTTGGCATTTAGAGGTTTAGAAAAGTCTCCCATGGCCATGCAACAGAGATTTTTTTTTTCTTTATGATTTCCAGCAAGTTGTATTAAATAGCAATGTAGTCAAACATTTTCCAAATGCCATCACATTATTATTTTAGCTGAAAGGAAAACATCAAGCAGGAAATCATTAATTGTGGGAATGATATAAATATGGTGATCCACAAATAAGTTTGGTGTTTTGACTAAATCGGATGGTCAACAACATGACAACTAGATGACTGTTTGTCTAAGTTGATGAGTTCAGCTAAAGCTGTTGGACAAGTCTTCATGTGTGGACACAACCCATCTGTCTTGGAATCAAAAGATCTTGTTAGAAAGTCAGATTAATCAGAAGTACAAATGGTAAAACTAGGAGGTATCTACCTACTAATGACTCTGGTTTTTTTCAAATAAATCAGAGGCAAACAGACAGCAAACAGACAGTGACATGATTGTGACTTTGTGTGTTTACCACTGTGTGGAGGGAAGGAGCCTCATCGAATTTGTCCAAATTGTTTCTTAGAAATAGGGAAAGCTAAAATCTAACAGATTATGGCTTTTTTTTTTTACTCCATTTGTAAACAATTTTGATAACCTAAGCCAGTCCTATGGGTTACTGTGGCAACCAATTTAAAAGTCCCAGAGAGAAGGACTGTTTGTTAATTGACATTCAGAAGGAGTAACTTAGTATCTTTCCTTTTGTCTCCATGGCAACCCAGCCTGTCATTTCCCATAGATCTAACATGGTGATGCTTGTTCTTCATTTTCAAATAAGACCATGACAACAGGGAGGTGATGCCACGACAAGAATGTGAATAGGATTTGAGAGCAATGTCTCTAGCTTCACTTTTTCCTCCAGAGTCATCTGGGTCCAGTGGTCAAATATGAATCAGGATGATTGGAGACTGTCCTGGATGTGAGGCAATCAGGGTTACCGTATTTCCCCGTGTATAAGATGCACACTTTTCCAAAAAATTTTATACTGTGGTTGTAGATTTTTTTACTTACACTTCCTGCTTTTTCATGCTCATCTTTACATTCATTGTTTCCTATTTGTTACTATTATAAGGTTCCGTTTTGCCATGTACTGCCCAGAAATGACTCAGAAAATATTATTGTACAGGGTTGAATTCAAGATCAAAGTGATCCAGTTTGAAATCGTGCTGTTGAACATAAATCTGGTCCTCCTCCAACTGAGAAAACAATCCAAGATTGACTTTGGGAAGAAGAAATACTACTGAAAACCCCATGGCAGAAGAAGGCCATGAGAGGCAAGTCAGTAAAATGGCCTGATTTAGAGATGGAATTGAAGATCTGGATTGAAGAGCAAAGGACAAGTGGAATTCTTGTGTCCACAAAAGGAAGAGGCAAGAATTGCTGACGAAAAGTGACTGATTTCAAAGAAGGACACAATTGGTGTTACAGATTCACAAAATGGAATGGATGAAGCATGTGTCCACTCACCAGACTTGCCTGTGGTCAGTGCTTGTGGGCAACCACAGACCAGAGCATGGGCAGGAGAACAGTCAGTGCCTACCCTAAGACAGTGTTTCATCATCAAACACAGATGAGGAAAAGCTGAGGAATGGGAGTTTTGACAGTGATGAGGAGTATGGATTTTATGATGAATAAAACTTGAGTTCAATAAATTTATGTAATTTTTTTCAAATTTTGAGCCCTCAAATTAAGAATATGGGAGTATCTTATGCTTGGGGAACTATGGTAAATGATTTGTCCAAGGTCACACAGCTGGTAAATGTCTGAGATGAGATTTGAACTCAGATCCTGCTGTCTTCAGGGTCAGCCCTCTAATCACTGTTGTCTAGCTGCCTTAGCATATTGACATGCTAGAGAGAAATAGATACAATTAGATATATATGTACATGTTTCATTGAATTAGCCATGCATAACCTTGGTTTTCTAACATTTGTTTACAGTATAATTCCATCATCCAATCTATAGTGTTAACTTTAATATTTGTGTAAACAATGCCATTGAAACTATAGGTTCACAGTAAAAAGAGCATACAAAGAAAAAAAATAAAAACCTGAACTCTCATGTATTCTTATGTCTATCTTAGGTGGAGGCTTATATTTCATTTGCATGTATTCTAATATTTTACAGTGAGAATTCTATTCAATTTTTTCTATAACATAGCAATGTTTCCAATATTCCAAGTAAGAAATTATTGCATATGGATAAGGAATAATGCTCTAAATATCTTACTCAGAGGTGAGAGATGAATATTAAATGTAGGAAAATTCTGAAGTGGGAGAAATTACAACCAAATCCTTGGTAACTGGTCTCCCATTTTCTTGTGAATAATACTTTTTAAACTCCTACCTAATGGACCTGACACAACTTCTTTCCAACAATTGTCCATTTATAAAAATTCATGTTCTTCAGCTATTACTTTTCCCTTCCTTCATCCTCTCCCCATATAGATCTCAACTTCAGTTCCTTATTCCCTATTCTGGATTGTCAATGTTCTTTACTTCCATTCACTGAAATTTAAATATATTTCTTTTCTCATCCTAGGTGGTGAGTAGATTATTCATATTTTATCCTCATCCTAAATATATTGGCACTTTCATTGAAGCTAAAGAAAGGTATACAAGGATAGGTATAGTGCAATGATAAACCATATTGCTTACTGGGCTTTAAATTGTTATCTCTGCTTTTCTTTTTATCTCAGAACAATTTCTGAAAATTTCTACTTTTCTGTCTTCCTTCCACTATTGAACCTACCAAAGTAACAAAGAAATAGTTAAACAAACCACCATGAAATCGTGATTACATCTGTCAATTTATACAACATTCAGCTTTAGCTGTACCCAATCTCATACTGAGAAGAGAAATGGGTTTCATAATCTAGAATTGCTTTTAATTACTCAAAATCTGACTTTCATTTAGTGATTTTTTCATTCACATTATTGTGATGATTATATAGTCATAGTTTTGTTTCTATTTTTTCCCCTTCGCATCAGTTCATGAAAATCTTCCCAGGTTTGTCTGATGTCTAATGTGTCCTCACGTTAATTATTTCTTAATGCAATGTAGTAATTTCTTAAATGCATAGCCACAATTTTTTGGTCATTTTCCAGTAGATACCATTTTTGTTTCTCATTCTTTGCTATCTTGAAGAGAACTGCTATGAATATTTTGGCATATCCTGAACTTTTGTGTCTTTTAGTTCCTTAGAAAGCTATTTTTACTCATAAAGGATGACTAAGGAATTTCTTTAGTCAAAGAATGCAATCATCACTTTTCTTGAATAATTTCAAATGACTATTCAGAATGGTGTCCATCTCCTATCCAGAATGGCTATGAGACAACATGGTACAGTGCAAAGGTGTCAAACTCAAATAGAAATAGGCCACTAAACAAGTCATATATTGACTTAGAATCACATATCATACATATTAACATTACCTATGTTCTTTTGAATTTTTATCTTGTTAACTATTTCCCTATTACATTTTAATCTGGTTATGGAGAGTAGGGAATATTGTTTCAGCAATGTAATTATCAATTCTTATGTATGATACCTCTGAGTAGAGGATAGACTATTGGTCTTAGCTTAGGAAGACCTTAATTCAAATCCTAACTTTTACTATGTGACCCAGGGCAGGTCATTTAACCTCTCTCTGTCTCAGTTCTAGCCTCTGTAAAACAAAAGATTTGTTCTTGATAATATTTAAAAGCCTGACCAGATCTAAATCTATGACCTGGTTAACTTACAACTCCAATAATAGTGTATTGTTGTACCTGTCTTTCTGCAGTTCCTCCAATGCTAACTATTCTCATTTTTTGGTCATCTTTACCCATTTGTATGTTATGAGGTGAAATCTCAGGTTTAATTTATTTTTTCTATTAGTGATTTGATCATTTGATTTGATTTTCTATGGGTGATTTGATAATTAATGTGCCTAATGAGTTCATGTATACTTAATGAGGATTTGGGTCATATCACAGACACCCTAATTTTCTATCAGAAAAGTAAATAAGCACAGTTTGTGGTTTGGGGAACTGTAATTTGAATTTCCATAACATGTTTAGTGTGTTAGGGAATAAAAGTATGAGTTTCTGGAGTGTAGGTGTGGGAAGTAGAAAAGAATATTTTCCTTGACTTCCCCCACCCCCACCCCAAGCCCATCACTAGACTATTCCAATATTATCAAAAGAGGAGATTTTATTTACATATATTTCTGGGAACTTATTTCTTAACTCTAAATTGCTTATCACTCGCAGATTGTTGGTAGGCTATAACGACATATTTGGAAATGGCTTCTAATGAGTTTCTTGGTCAGCTGCATCTTGGGGAATCAGTAGGAAAATGTGCTTACTATTTAACCTGGAGGCTCATTTGATTGGATTGGATTCCTAAAAGCATCTGAGGTTAATTAGTCTGTTCCTAATTCCTAGAAGCACAAACTTAGCTGGCATGAAGATTCATTATTTGGGGTAGTGAAGCATGAAGAATATGATAGCTATTTCTCACAAGATGATATCCTCTTATATATGTTCCACTTCAAATGCATTGTAATCAATGTTTACATAGGAAGATTTTTGATGGTCTTAGTTTTTACTCTTCTTTCTAGGTAAACTTTTGGTATTTCACATGTGAAATTTCTGTTCAATGATTAATCAATTGACATATAACTAGAGAAACTAAATAATACCATTCTTGATGTTCTTACAATAAACGAATGTGATATATAGATAGATGCTTCCACATAGATGAAGAGACAGGGAGAGAGAGAGAGAGAGAGAGAGAGAGAGAGAGAGAGAGAGAGAGAGTCAGATAGATCAATAGAGAATTTAAATGGTGTGCTAAGTACAAAAAAATAAAAATACAGGAATATACTTCTTACTATTTTTATTATTTTATTTTATTTTTCCAGTTATATGCAATGGTATTTTTCAACATTCATCTATCACAAATTTGTGATTTCCACATTTTTCTACCATTCTCTTTTCCTTTCCCCCTCCTCAAGGCTGCAAACAATTTGGTAAAAGTTGTCCATTTATAATTCAACATGCTTTACTTTCAAGGCAATCATATTCTAATGGGGTGACAACACATAAAAAGATGTTGAAAAGTTGGAGAGGGAGGACTTAGCATGAAATAGAGAAATCTGGGGAAATGGAGTGGAGGTCTGGGACTCTGTAAGATGAGACAAAATTTGATCTATTGGAGCTGAGGAAACCAGGAAACAGAGTCCAGGTTACCATAAGGAGAAGATGTGATGATCTCAGTAGTCTACCTGGCAGGGAGTGATCTGGTAAGTAGAGGAATATCTGTGAATATAGCAAACTAGGAAGATCAAAGGGAATTGCATACAAATGGAAGGATGACTATTTTCCCTGGATGAAACAAATAAAAGGAATTTGTTTGGTGAGATAATATAAAGGAGGGTGTTTGCTCAGGAAAATTTGAGTTCAAATTCAGGTTAAAACACTTTCTAACTATGTCCCTGAACTTTCTTTATGGCTCATTTCTCTTAACAAAAATGGCAATAATTGGAATTTATCTCTTGGGGATATTTAGGATAAAATGAAAGAAAACTTGCAAAATGCTTTGCAAGCTTTAAAGTACCTTTTACATGTTAGTTATTGTTATTAATGCATAAATGATAAGATATATTAATTTATGGAAAATTTCATCATTTTTTTGGCAGGACAATGGGGTTAAGTGACTTGCCCAGAGTCATAAGCTAGGTAATCATTCAGTGTCTGGGGCTAGTCTCAGATCCTCCTGACTCCAGGGCCAATGCTCTATCCACTGTACCACCTAGCTGCCCCCCATCATTTCTAATTGTAGAACATAAGGGTATGATTTGTAAAACCATCACCCATGAAAATAATTGCAACTTATATTGTAATATTGATAGTAGGAGATACCACCAAAGTAAAACATGATCAGAAGAGAGGTTGGCAAAGACCTGTGGGAAAAATTAGGAATGCCAGATGGGAGCTTTGAGTCCTACAGTAGTGTACAGGAAATATCAAGACAATTAAAAGGAAGCTTCTAATGTATTAGATGAGTTGTTTATCTAAAATTTCTAGAAAGACATGGGAAAACATGACATACAAGAAGAAGGCATGGCAGACTACCTTCCACCTGCACCAGTGGAGAAAGAACTATACAGAGAAAATGACAGATCATTTGAGCAATGGAAATATTTCTGAGCAGGGAAAGTAGTTGTCAAGGTTTTAGATACTACTATCATCAGTGCCTCTTTGTCACTTACTCCATGAAGGCTTTCCCTTCTCTGTTATCCACCAAGAGGAGAGAAAGAAGAGTTGGATTTCTCAAGGATTTTAGCTTCATACAAAGAGTGATAATAGGATAATGACTAGTAAGAATAGTTGGCTCTAGAGAGGGTTTTGTTATGTTTGTTTATAAGAATGAGAGAGTTGTAGGTATGTGTAAACAACAGAGAAGCAGCACACTGAAGGGGAGTGAAGGTTAGTGAAAAGGCAAGGATGATAGTAAGCAATTTGTGATACAGTGAATAAGGCATTGAGCTTAGTATCAGAAAGACTCTTCTTCCTGAGTTCAAATCCAACCTCAGACACTTAAAACCCCAGCTGGGTGATGCTGGGGAAATCACTTAACTCTGTTTACTTCAGTACCGCTCTATGAATTGAACTGAAGAGGGAGAGGGCAAACCACTCTAATAACATTGCCAAGAAAACCCAAAATGGGGTCAAGAAGACTAAGACAACTAAAAACAAATGGTGTTAACTTCATAGGGTAAGGGTTATCTTTTACTTTGCCCTTGTGAAAAGTGTTTTATACAAAGTCAAGTATTTGATAAATGCTTGTTGAGTTAGATTGTATTGAATTATGAACAGATATTTCCCTATAACATTAGTTCTTTGAGCAAAGACTTTATGAACATTTTTCATGGATGTTTTTGGAGGTTTCTCCTAAATGAAGTAGGATATATGATGTAGGGTTGTTGTTGTCTGGGGGAAATTCTAGTTAAAGTTTCTAGGATTCCATAGCATGTATGTGAATTCTATAAGTCTCATTTCACCCAATCATAAAGGTTAAAAAACAGTCATTATTCACATAATATCCAAATATCAATTCCCAAGCTTGAGGGTATCTTGACAGCCCACCTGCCAGATCAGTTCCCTGTGTGGTATCAGAGTAGTGAAATTTCCAAGGAAACACACAGAAAAACATAATTAACATGACTAAATGTGAATATATTTTCAAAATTCATTAGACTCAAGGAGGAAAACAAGTTCAGGATATGCTAGATTATCAAAACATTCAAGGAAAGAGAGATGAACTCTTCTGTTGGTGCAGCACAAATTGTGGAGAGGTTATTTAAATCTATTAAAATCACCAAATGAGGTAATTTAGAATAACAAATTATGTTTTAATCAAACTCTTCTCTTTTATTTCAATAATTAGTGAAATTTACTTAAGTATCTTCAATATATTTCAACTCTGATACCACATTATTTTTATACCATTGTGGAATGAAGATGTGCTTTTTGTTTTTGAACTAGTCCTATAAAAACAATTGGCAGAGGGGTAGCTCTGGTGAGGTTATATTTTTTAACCAGTGTGGACTCTGTACTTATAGTCTGTTAAGGGTTCTCAGAGATTGGGTGACTTGCCAAGGTCAATATAGCCAGTATATTTTAGGAGAACTTGAACCCAGGTTTTCTGTATTCTGAGGTAATTTCTCTGTCCATTCTACCATGTTGCCTCTGAACTTTGGGCTCTTAAAAGCTCTTCTAGCAGACTGTGACTTCTAAGATATGGGTCTTTTGATGAAGGACCACCTTAGCTAAATTCAGAGAAGCTTATTGCCAAAAGCCTGGCCCTCAAGAGATGAGTATGACTTTGGTTAAAGCTGCTTATGAAATTGTCTGTTAGGAGGTATAAGAGCTAGGTAAGAGCAAGGATTGCCCAACACTGAAGAAAGCACACTTTCTAGAGAATTGATGAAACAATTATCTAGGTAGTATGATTATCTGTCAAACTGACCACTTGTTGTTCCTTGATCTCAGTATTCTATCTCCCACTTTCCTTATTTTTGAATAGGCTCTCCCACATGCCTCCCTTTGTGCATCTCAAAATCCCCCATTCCTTCAAGACTCAGCCTCTATTTTCTCCCCTACAGGAAATCTCTCCTAATCCATCTCATTATTAATACTCTCTCTCTATCTCTCAATTCACAAACAACTAAGTAGATGCATTATTGTACATGCTTCTCTTCCCCCTTCCCTTTATGTCCTCAGTACCTCAAAGCCTAGTACAATCCTCTGATCATAAATGGTACACAATAAATGAATGCTCATTAGATCAGATTGGATTAAAGATGGTCAAATTAGTCATGAATCTTAGAAGTAGAAGAGAAATACTTTGGTTTGCTAATTCCTTGTCTACATAGGATTGGCTCAATGTTTTTTTTTCTCCTTGGAGGGAAACAGTTTTCTTCATAAGTTTTTAAAGATCCATTTAGTTTTTTTTCCAGTAATGTCTGATTTTTTGTACCCTCTTTTGAGGATTTCTTGGCAAAGATACTGCAGAGCTTTGCCATTTCTTTATCCAGTTCATTTTACAATCGAGAAAACTGTGGCAAACAGGGTTAACTGACTTGCCTAGGGTCATATAGTTTGTATGTGAGGTCAAATCTGAACTTAGGAAAAGGAGCCTTCCTGACTCCAAGTTCATTTTAAAGATTACCTATTCCAGATTACCCAAGAATGTAGCTACATGCACAAGGTCTTGGTACTAGGTGCAGGAGAATTCAGAACCATTCAAATACATTTCATGGAGCTATATTAGATTATCTCTCCAGTTTAATTAAACATTTATTGGATACTCAAAGAGGAAGAATTCTCCCTTTAAAAAATATGTATAAACTTTATTCTGGAACAAGAATGAATTTTGCCCCTTCTTCTTCTGGGCAAATGGATTTTTATAGGCAATATGGGTGAGAAATGGGATGAGGATGGCAGGATGTGTTCAAACCCTACTTATGTTAACTTTTTTCTTTGTAATTTTGGGGAATTAATTTAACCCTCACAATCTTCAGTTTCCTCAATTGTAAAATGAGAACTTTGGATTAGGTGATGTTTAAACTTGGAAAAGTCATATAACAGTAACACTAAGACCAGATTTTGAGCCTGAGCAACCAAGAGAATCAGTGCTAGCTAAAGAAATGTGAGAGACTGAGGTTTTTTGGTGGAGTGTGGTATAAGTGGGGTAGCTAGATGCTGCAGAACCAGGACTGCAATCAGGAAGGTCTGAGTTCAAATTCAACCTCAGAAATGTACTAGCTGTGTGTCTTAGATAAGTCACTTAACCCTATTTGCCTCAGTTTCCTCATATATAAAATTAGCTGCAGAAAAAAATGGCAGCCACTCCAGTATTTTTGCCAGTATATTTGCCATGGAATCATGAAGAGTTGGACATGACTAAAATGGCTAAACAACAACAAATGGTATAGATAGGTTAAAAGAAGTCAATGTATCCAGGTTTTGAATGTTTTGGTTTAAGGTGATGAGGTAGAGATGACAGCATAACTTTCTAGTGGAGGCATTTATCAGTCAGCTGGAATGTAAGTCTAAAATTCAATGTTGGAAACAAAGATTTTTCTAGTCATATACCTCAGGATCAAAATCACGGGAGTAAATAAACTTTCTTAAGCATACAGAGAAAGGTATAGGGACACAAAATGGGACCAAATTTCCAGGACTAAAAAGATTTTAGGAAAGTCAGAGGTAATTTAAGAGTGCTTTCCTGCTCATTAAAGAGCAATATTAGAAAGAAAAGTTTCATTAGAGAAAGCATGGTTAGTGGAAAGAATCAGAGATTTACAATGAGGTCAACTTTGGGGTAGAATATTGACTCCAGTACAAACCATGTGATCATGAACATATCTTTGAGTCTCAGTTTCCTCACTTAAAAAATGGATATTGTAGCATTGCTGCTTTTGTCATATATATATATAAATATATATATATATATATATATATATAAAGTAATGGAATGAAAGGGAGATTATAATCATTGTGCAGTAAGGTCATTGAGACATTTTGTATAAATTATTCTTTCTATAAATGTGTTTGCAAAGAGGAAAGAAGTGAGACTAATTTGAGGGAATGGGATGATCACTGGAGGGCATATAGGAGATCTGATTTCTGAGGCAAGGAAGCAAAGAGGTGAAAGAGAAAAGCAGAAACACAGAGTGAGACAGAGGAACCAAAAAACTGGAGGAACAAAGAGATAGAAAAAGAGTTGAATCTCAGAAAGACAGAGAAAGAAAGTCAGAAGCAGAGGAGACAGAAGGAATTAGAGAGACTGAGGCAAAGGTAGAGAGACAGAGAGGGAGAGACCTACACAGAGAGTCTGTGAGAGGGACAGGGACAGAGACAGACACACATCCCTTTCCTTTTCCCTTCTCTATCAATATCCTCTCCTCTTTTCCTGTCCCTTCTCTCTTTCCTGTTCACCCTTCTCCTTCCCCTTCCTTTTCTGATTAGCAGACAGACCATTAAATTAAGGCTGGATAGGCTAACACATTTCAATGTCAGTGTGAGGAAAAAAGCTCCTGAGTTTTTTTACAGCAGTAATGATTGGATAAGAATCTGTAGCTGTTGTTGCTAGTATTAAAGGAAAAATGTCTCTTAAGGATAGGAAAAAACCGAATATTTCTTTAGATCCTTCAAAAGAAGGGTTTTAAAATATCTAATGTGGATTTAAAAGGAAATTCCATTTAAAGACTAGTAAAATAGAAGCTTGTATTATGCAAACAATGAAGAAACCTTGAGAGATAATATTGTTGACTTCCTGTTCACTTCAACTCAGGAAGATAAGTAAGCAATAGCACTAGTGGTTGCCTTGAAGGAGGAACTGACTGACTCTCCTCTACATATTAGAAAATAAGGAAAATTCACTAGCTTAATTTAAATCCTTCCATTCACATTCCAAAGCAACATCCAGAAATCAGGACACTTGGGTTATTGTCAGTTCTCTATCAAGGCCAAGTTCTTCATATGACTGTACTACACATTCCTGGTGTAGAGTTAGAATTCTGGCATTGGTTGATTTTAAATCATTCCTGTAATATTTTGTGAAACTTTATTTTACATGAAGAAAAGACTTGAAGCTTTGATTTTGTCTTCTATAATTCACTGATCTTAATGTACTAAAGATTATGGGTGATTTTTGCATTAAGAAATCCCATGGACCTGACCCTTTTGAAGAGAATGAGGAGGATTAGTTTGAATGTGTCATTTGCAATTTTATGTTTGGCTCCCTGTCTTTTAGATTTTAAGTTTCTTGAGGGCATTTTTATATTTTTCAGTTAATCAATTTCTAAAGTCTATGAGAAAGAGATTATTTGTTGAATTGAATTTCATTTTCAAGTCAAGCCATTTCAAGATGCTCATTAATAAGTACCCCTACGCTTTAGAGATCAGAGTCTGCCATCCTATTGATCAAAATTCTGACCTAGCAAGCTATGGGATTATAGTAAAGTTGAATTTCTTTTCTTGGCTTCCTTACTAATTGACTTTCCCTCTTTCTGAATGTTGGGTGATGCTCAGTTTTAATTTTCCCATCAACAAAATTCAACAATAGCAATAAAATTTTAAAGCTACCTATTATGTGAAGTGTCTATGGTAGGTGTTTTGGGGAGAGGAAAAATTATGGGATATGATGTTTAGCTGTCATATAATTCTTGTTTTCAAAAGGAACTGAGATTCTACTAAATGATAATTGTCGTGGTTCAATTCTTTCTGACTCTTTGTGACCCCATTAGACTTTTTTTTTTAGCAAAGATGCTAGGTGGTTTGTCATATCCTTCAGTTCATTTTGTAGATGAGAAACTGAATCAAACAGGGTTAAATTACTTGCCAGGATCACACAGCTAATAAGTGTATGAAGTTAGATTTGAACCCTTGAAGATGAGTCTTCCTGATTCCAGATTTAGTGGTCTATTTATTGTGCCACCTAGGCCTCCTATATTGGTAATATTTACCCTCAAATGACTTACTGTCTGATAGAGGCTGAAGTGCTACAATACAAAAATAGATATTATTAGCACGGCAAGGAGGCAAATTGTATTCCTCAGGTATGTGTTGTTATAGTTCTATGCTACAATCTTACTTTCTTACTTCATTGGCAAATGAAAATGATTCTTGTTTTTCAAAGACAACAATAGCAGTGAATTCTAAGTATTTTACTAGCTCACCAGAGTGCCAAGAAGAAGTATTACAGTGTATTGGGAATATAATTCTGACACATACAGCTGTAAAACCTTGAGCAAATTGTTTTACCTCTCATTGCCCCAGGCGACTTCTAAACTGAGGGAGAGTTTCTCACTGGGAGTACCCTATACTTATAGTATCATAGATCCAAACCAAATAGTAATCAATATAAGTCCAGGGAGAATATATACCTTTCAAGCTAAGACCAGGATGACTCAATTGGGAGAGGCATGTTAATAGAAGACTGGATATCAAGGGCTAGCATAGTGACGACAGCAACTGGGTAATATATGTACTCTATGACAAAGAGACTAAACAGTCTGCCTTTATGAGGGGACTACTCATCCCCAATGAAATTAAGCAATGTATGAAATATTGAAGAAGTATTTCTATAGTCCTCTAAATCAGAAGTATCCAAATATTGCAGGTTGTAATATTCCTAAATGCCTTCAGAACTAGAAAAAAATGCAATTAGGAAACATTTTAAAAATAAAAATAGAATATAGAAAATGTTACTAGATGGTTTTCTCAGTCCATATGCAATCCACAGAGGGTTCAGTGTACCTCCATTTCTATTTTAGTTTGATTAAACTCCTTAGCTATAAGATGTAGAGATTGTCCCCTCCCCAAGGACCTTAATGAGTTCAGTAGGGCAACTTATATGATGGGAAAGAATTATCTATCCTAAAATTTCTTGGGTATTAAGGACTGAAGGAAGAAAGACACTTGCATGATAATGGGGGAGTTGGGGTTGTGCTTTGCAACCTCTAGTCTTAGAAGACTGTGAAAAGCAATGAGAGGTTTAGGTTATATACTAAGGATCACCTGGCTATTATGTGTGTGGGGAAGGAGGAAATCTCAAGTAAATAATTAACTAATTTGAGATCAGGTTTCTCTTCTTCACCTTGATATGAAGTTGTTAAATTAAACTTGGCTTTCTATCTAGCTGGAGTTGGGTTTGGGGCTTCTTACTTCTTGCTTACTTATTTGGGGCATATGTTTATACGCAGAAGGAAATGAGACTCCTGAGTGTTGTTACATTATCAATTATGATTTCACTTTGATTAACCAAATAAGAAACAGTTGGAGTCAAAGTTGTTTGATAGAGAAAGAGAACCTGAAAGAGAGTAAGAATGAGAGAGAGAAAATAGAGCTAGACACAGAGACATCAAAGACACATACAAAACAGACAGAGACAAATAGAGACAGAGTTTGGGAACTGTTTACATTATGAGTTAGGTAGCTCTTCAGTATGGCTCTGATTTTCAGTTCACTTCTCTAGAGTGGACATTGTGGTGAATATTGTTCAAGGAATGAAACATCAGTCTTGCCATTTATGGCTTCATTGAACTTGAACTGTGTGGATTAGTAGAACATAGGTTGATCCTGGAGGTGTTTTAAATAAATGCTAATTGACTGACTGATTTCTGGGTCCTAATTCTGCCTCTGCCCATATTACCCTCAGCTAGTCACTTATCTTTCTTGGGTTTCAATTTTCTCATCTATATAAACTATATAGTTTGACTAACTGACCTTCAGGGTTACTCCCAGTTTAAAATCTATTATCCTAGATTACAGATTATCTTATCTAACCTCAGTTAAACCCCCACTCAAAACTTGGCAGAGCTTTTATTAATTCTTATTTGATTTTCTATCTCCTGTCCCACAAAAATTATTTCAATCCTCTTCCTTTTTCAAATTCTCCATACTTTCATCTCTCCACCTTCTCAGCTGAGAATCTTGTTCTTAATTTACTGAGAAAACCAGGGACATTTAAAATGTAAGTTCTCTCTTCTGTTTTCTTTATCTCAAAATCCCTTTATATCATCTTCCATTCTCCCCTCTTTTCCCTCAGTCTCTAACATAGATGGTTTTCTTGCTTTTTTAAAATTTTATTTATTTAAGGCAATGGAGTTAAGTGATTTGCCCAAGGTTATACAGCTAGGGAATTATTAAGTGTTTGAGATCACATTTGAACTCAGTTCCTCCCGACTCCAGGGCTGGTGTTCTATCCACTGTGCCACCTAGCTGCCCCATGATGGTTTTCTTTCTTTCTTGCTGAGGTCAATTCTTTTATCTGTATACTTGATTCTATATCATCCCCTATTCTCCAGCAGACTGTGTCACAAATCATTCCCCCTCCCTTAAATCTTTAACCTCTATGTGTTCCTTACTTAGTGTCTTCAAATTTACCAAAGTCTTTCCCATTCTTAGAAAAAACAACAAAAGAATAAAAACAAAAATTCACTAGGTGAAATCACCCTCTTAAATTATCATCCAATGCTTCCTTTCTCAATCAAATTCCTTAGAGAAAAAGCTGTCTCTACTCACAGCCTTTACCTCCGGTATCCTTACTTGCTCTTCAGTTTGAAACCTCTTTTCCTCTCATCACCCAACGGAAACTACTCTCTCTAAAACTACCCTGGCTCTCCTAATTCCTAAATCTGATGGTCGTTACTTAGTCTTCATTCTTCTCAACCTATCTTCTAAATTTGTAATCTTGACCCACCTCTCCTTCTGGATGCTCTCTGTCCTCCATAAGTTTTTGTAATGGTACCTGCTCCTGGTTCTCCTCCTCCCTGTCTAACCTTTCCTTCTCAGACTTTTGCTAACTGATCACCTGTATTTCACTTTTTTAACTATGGCTATTTCTTTCATTTCTCAGGTCATCATTTCTCCTCCCTCTCTACTTTATCTCTGAGTTATCTCATCAGTTTATAAAGGTTCATCTCTATGAAGATGATCCAAAATCTGTTTATCCAGATCTACCCTGATCCTCCTGACCTTGTTTCACATCTCCAATTGCCTAGTGAACATTTAAAAATAGATGTTTGAGATACATCTTAAAACTCAATATATCTAAAACTAAACTTATCTTTCTCTGCAAAATCAAAGCTTCTTAGCTTCTTTTAAATGTTTCTATTTTTGTTGAGGACACTACCATATCCAGGCTCTATGATCATGATCTTAGTATTATCCTTAACTTCTTTCTTCCTGTCATTTCCCAATATATAATCAGCTGCTAAATTTTGTTGTTTCTATCTTCAGAACATCACCTCTACCCAACCAATTTTCTCCTTTTAGACAGCTACCAACTTGGTTTCAGGACATTATTACCTTTTGCTTGCATTTTTTGCAACTGCCTCATAATTGATCTCTCTTAATCAAGTCTCTCATCATTCTAGTCTATACTATACAGTGCTACTAAAGTAATTTTCCACTCAACCAACTCTAGTGGCTTCTTATTTTCTTTAGGATAAAGCATGAACTCACCTTTTTAACTTTTTAAAACCTTTTAGAATCTGGCCCCAATCTATCTTTCCAACCTCATGGAACATTATTCTCCTCTTCCATACTCTAGGATTCTATCAATTGGTCTTCTCTCAACATTCTCTTTCTTTTCCTTGTGCTTTTGTACTGACCATCCTCCATACCTAGAATGTACTTTTTTCTTTATTCTGAGTGGGAAAATTCCTCTCTCCCTTTAAGAAGCAATTTAAATTATTATCTTCTTCAAGAAGGTTTTTCTAACTGCTCCTTTCCCCTCCCCCCCAAATTCTAGTTTTTTCATCCCCAAACTACCTTATAATTTATCTACTTTACTCACTTTATATTTATGCTGTATTAATTTATGCAATATTTGATATTTACTTGATAAATATTTGTTGATTGAATAATTAGCTTTCAGTTTCCTCACCTTTAAATTTCAAGCTCCTGATCTATGATTAAATTATACCTTCCTTGCAGGGGTAGCATCTTGATCTGCCAATTCATAGTTTTGTTAAAAGTTAAATTCATAGAAGAGAAGATAGGAACAGTATAGGGCAAAAAAAAAAAAAAAGATTCCCTGACAGGGAACACGAAAGAGCTCAGAAAAGGATGGAAGAACCTTTTCTGGAGGTATATGAATTCCGTTGACCCTGAGCTAAGCTTCCTCCACTGAGGTGACCTTAGGGATCTCAAGGATATGATAATTTTCTGAGGGTTAGTAGCTTTTCAAGCTGAGTTTCTAGGATAATGAAGAAAAGCCCCAGCTATTAAACCATCTTTCATTTTGTGAGCAGTAGTAGTACCATTTATATTCATAGCAAATCTTTTTTCTGTGGAATTCATAACACTACAAAAATTTGGCAGAGTATAATTTTTATAATTCTCAAAATACTTCTCATATCCACCTGCTATTTACTAATAAAAAAATTCATATAAAAGTAAAATTTAGGTGTACTGATAGTTCTAGGGAAGAAATCACTTCACAGGTGTTCTTAATCTTGGAAATGTGAATTTGTTTTAAAAATATTTTGAGAGTAATTTCAATATTTCCTTTGGAATTCCACTGATGCATTATTCCTGGAAATTACATATATATATATATATATATATATATATATATATATATATATATATATATATCACTAGGGGTGAAATAGAGGGTCTGTGACACAAAACATATTACTTAAGAAAAGGATACATGAAAGTCAGAAGTTAACATCCAAAGTTCTTGGATTTGAATTTTATTAATCTGAACATTAAGAGGATGAGAGAAATTGAGCATGGAGGAAATAACTGAATTACAACATTGTGGGTTGTCTTGAATAGTAGAAACAAATGAAAAGTGATGACTTTATCTCTGACTAAAAATCAGAAAGGTTAAGAAATATCACCTGGGATTCTATGATTGTTCAGCATGCTTAATATACTCTGTAATGGAGCAAGAGACAAATAAAGTCAGAACCCAGGGGAAGGTAGTCAGGGTTCACTCATTCATCATAGTGTTATTAAACTCATTAAGAATTCATCAAAATCTCTGGTAGCCACTGGGAAGACAAAGTCAAATAAAGAAATCACTTATTTTCAAGGAGATTACTTTTTAAAATTAATTTTTATTTTCAACTAACAAATACTTATTAGGAGCTCCTATTCTACTAGAAGGATTTCTGATCATACCAAGTAAATACAAAATATAGAGAAAGCAATACAAGGCAATTTCATGATTAAATGAACATCTTCTAAGAAGGGTTGAGATTGAGGGAGGATATGAGATCAGAAAACGACTCTATCAGAAGTACCACCTGGATTGTACTTGCTATTAGAAAGATCAGTGTTCTCAGAATCCAAGGTGATGTGAAAGAACATTCCTAGACTTGGGGACAATCTATAAAATCTTAGAGGAAATGGACTATTGGGAGTAGGAAACAGTTTATAGACCAGTTCAACTATACTGGAGAGCTTAATGGCAGCAATAAAACATAAGATTAGAAAGATAGGTGGGAGAAGAATTGTGGAAGGCTTTAGATGTCAGGCTGAAGATATTATATTTTATCCTCAAAGAAAGAGGAAACTGCTGATCATTTTCTCAATGGGGAAATTCTTTAAAAATATTGATTTGTTAGCTATGGAGAGAAAAGGAAAGATTGGAGTTGGAGAAGGGAACTTAGGTAAAGGAGAAATGAGGAAAAAGGGAGACCAAAAATTTATTAAGCACTTACTAAATATTACATGCTGAGCTACGTGATAAAGTTTAAAAAAACAAAACTAAACTAGCCCCTACTCTTAAGGAGCTTACATTCCATTTGGACAAAGAAAATGTAAACAAAAGAAATAAGAGGTTATTTCAATGCGGATACACTAGCAGCTAAAGGGATCAGGTAAGGTCACATAAATTAGGAGGCTGTTGGAATAGTCTAGTCAAGAAGTGATGAGGATCTGAATTAGGATTTTTGTTATGCATATTTGTTACACATATTTTATTTTTGTCCTGGAGAGGATGGAGAAAGGGAAAGGAGTGGGAAGGCGGGATGAAGGAGATTTAGGAGGAGAAGAATCACTATTTATTGATACATTTTAAAAAATGAACCTTAGTTTATCTAGACCAGCAATGTAGAATAGTGGATAGAGTACCAAGTCTGGAGTCAGAAAGCCTTCAGTTCAGATTTGACCATTTCAATGTAGAACCTTTGATTCTAAACACTCATTATATGAAATAACTCTTAAATATTTGTGGTTCTTCTCACTTTTTTTTTCTCAGAGACTTAGAAGGATCTGAATAGGACATTAAAACATTATGGATATTGCTTGTTGGAGTTCCTGGGGATGAAGAGAGGAAAAGATGGAGGTGAATCTGTCCTTGATGGAGGTAGGTGGAGTGGTGATTCACTGGCCCACAGGACAACGAGACACTAAATCCTGAGGATTTGGGATCAAAAACATGTTTTATGGTGAAGCGGGGGTGGGGGGAGGAATAACTTCTGTCCACATTTCTATCAGATTCAGTGGTATGCTAAAACTGTATTTATGACATCCTTTTAAATTTAAACTACTTTATTACCATTTTCTCCATTACTTTTTTTTTTAGTTTTTTTACAAGGCAATGGGGTTAAGTGGCTTGCCCACAGTCACGCAGCTAGGTAATTATTAAGTGTCTGAAGCTGGATTTGGACTCAGGCCCTCCTGACTCCAGGGCCAGTGCTCTATTCATTACTTTCTTAAGTCAAGACAGTCAACAAAATAACAAAGCAAGACTTGATTTTTGTCAGTTTGGGGGTAAAAATGCTCTCACTGAAAATTTGACGATCAGTTCAAGAGTCTAAAAGAGAGGAATCTAGGACACTCCTAGTCCCCATCTAGTTTTGGATGTGGGCATTTTACTGGTTCCATTGATTGGATTGATGATTTCCAAGATACCTTTCTACTCCAAGAACTGTGTAAAGAGGTAATATCTTTATCATTCACTATCTAGACTAAAGCTAAAAGACAAGATAAGTAGAAGTAATTGAGTTCCTTGGGCACACATTTGACCATCATTTGAGCTAATAGAAGAATAAGAAGTATGGTTTCTTTGATGCTTTTTCTGGATATTCAGGAAAAGAAATAGATCACCATGAAATTACCTTTCAGGAAAGGTTGGTGAAGTTTCATAGAATCAGATTTAGAGACTTAAGACTTTATCTAGTCTACCCTCTTCCCATTTTACAGATGAGGAAACTGAGGCCCATAGAGGATAAGTGAGTTGATTAAATTCACACAAATAGTACACAACCAGGCTAATATTTGAACCTCAGTCCTCTTATTTAAAATTCTATTTTCTTCCTCTAGTACCATAATATTTTGCAGTAGAGACTATTTAGTTAACACATTGCTCAGGACTCTTTAGAAAGCAATAAATAACTTTTCAAAGGCAAACCTAGGGAATTCTGTGGGGTCCAAGAACTCTCTGGGCAGAGTAGAAAAGCAAACAGCTCTCCCTCCAGAGAGGGTAGGGTAAAGAAAGAGATGGCCAGGAATCAAATGAATGATTTTTTCCAATGAATGCTCATCTTAGATAGGGCTTACTGTCTGTGCAGTGTTAACCTTAAACTTGGTTCCTGGAAGTTTTGTCTGAGAAAGAAGTGAAGAACCCAAGAGAAGATGCTAGTGACATTTTATCTTTCTCTGTGTATTGAGCTCCTGGATTTCTTGAAAAGCCTTGAATCATTCAAGATTTACAGTTTAATAAAGGACAAGGTAAAAAGTTTGAGAAAATGGTGACCTTTTTCATCATTCAACAAATAATACACAGTCCTAAGAGCACCTGCACATATCCTGGGCACATCCTCAATACGAATACTACACTTGAGTGAGCTTCCTGAAATCAGCATAAATCAACAGAAGATATAAAATGATTCCTTACCTCCCTCTCAGCCAAAGTTGCCAATGATAAAGATGGAAAATGTTATTGTGTAAACCACTGCTTAAGAAGCTGGAGCCTAAAAATTCTATCCCTGAAGGTAAGTGCAGCTATGCCCACCTTAAGCATTATTTCCTTCGAATGGATATTAATTATAAAGAAAAATCTTCACAAATTGGACCTCATTAATTCCTATAGCACTCTTATAAAATAGCTCACTACTGAGAAAATAAACTACATCAATGGTAAGAATGTATTATTCTTGGGGTGGCTAGGTGGTGCAGTGGATAAAGCACCGGCCTTGGAGTCAGGAGTACCTGGGTTCAAAACAGGTCTCAGACACTTAATAATTACCTAGCTGTGTGGCCTTGGGCAAGCCACTTAACCCCATTTGCCTTGCAAAGAAACCTAAAAAAATGTATTATTCTACTATCAAGAGGAAGGAATGTGCACAAAGAACTCAGTTCTAAAAATATGCAATTTGATGCCTGTTCTGTATATTGGAGATCAAATGAAATTCATTTTTCCTTGGTGTTGCTAATAATCATAATAATTAAAGCAATGATTAACACATGGTATTTTAATGTTTGCAAATAAAAGTTTTACATAAATGTTCATAAATATTATATGTATCACATATACTTATGTTATATGTAAGATATATATGTGTACCTACAAACAGTGTATGCACATATATGCACTAAACATTAAAGTAATTTGGAATTAAGATGATGTGGGTTCAAATCATAGAACTTCCATATACTACTTATATGTCTTTGGACGAGTCATTTACCCTCTTTTATTTTTTTAAAGTTTTTGCAAGGCAATAGGGTTAAGTGGCTTGCCCAAGGACACACAGCTAGGAAATTATTAAATGTCTAAGATCGGATTTAAACTCAGGTTCTCCTGACTCCAGAGCCCATGCTCTATTCACTTGACCTAAGTTCATTCATCTGTGAAATGGAGGGGTTGGGCTGAAATAATCTTCTCCCTCCCCCTCCCCTCCCCTCCCCTCCTCCTCCCCTTCCCCCTCCCTGTCTCCCTCCCTATCCCCCTCTGAAAACTGAGACTAAGAAAATTTAATTTTTTGCTCATGGCTAGTATCAGAGCTGGGATTAAAGCTCAGTTCTTCTTATTTCCAAGTCTGAATCTCCATCCATTTTATCTCTGCTAACTTTCTATGCTCTTTGATTAATGCTTTTTTAATAATCGCATTAAATAAAATATTTTCTTGTATAATAAATTTCTTTTCATTTCTATTAATACTGAGTTCCTTGAGTTCTCTCTCTCTCTCTCTCTCCATATATATATATATATATATATATATATATATGTATGTATTTCAAATCTTGGAAGGAAGATATATAGGTATATATTCATGCATATACAACACCCATATACACACATACACATGCATATGCATATACACATACATAGACACACACACACTCTTGGGAAGAATAAACTTGGCTTTTTATTGAGGGGAATTTAGACTTTTTTTCCCTCTTGTCTCAAATATTCTCATTGATAGTTAGAAGCTAGTGCTCAGTGTGAACCCTCAAAATAATCACTTTACTATTCTCTAACTTCTTCCCTTTTTCAAACTATTTGATTTAGTGATGACTCCTGGGGTCATACTTTCATAATAATTCCCCAAATTCTCCTTATAAATATAAAAAAAAATTGGACAGCATAAAATACAAAAAAAATTACCTAGACTAGAACTAAATTTATTTTGCTAGAAGATGAACCTAATGGAGGAAGAGCAGCAATCTTCTAAGAAATCTTCAGTTTAAAACTCAGGGAAAGGACTGAAGTCTTGTTTGGGAGTAGAAAGGGAGAGCACCCAACCTGGCTTTATCCTGAGGGGAAGTCCTTTCAAGTTTAAGCTCTTTCAAGGAGAAAAGTTTGACATTCCTATTGTGTACATGTTTGCAGACCCATTTAGCTTCCTGGATAAGCCTTTGGAGATTACTATTTAAGTGCCACCTGGTACTTTCCCCTGGGCAACTTCCCCTTTTACCAATTAGAAGAAAAAGTCGGTACCAAGAAGGATTTCTCTATTCCTCATTTTAATGCGTAGCTTTGATCTGGGGAAGGATAGCCAGCTCTCAGAGCCAAAGTGCATTGTCTGGTTAGGACTCTGTAATAACTTGCGTTGAGTGAGGGCTACCTGGAAATATGTACTGAATGTTAGAATTATTAGAATTTTAATCACATGGCCTGAAATTCTACATACAATGAACTTGGTGCAAATCCCAAATGAGAGAACTGTGTGTTTCTCATCATGTCATCACTTAAACTCCTAATATGTGTTTCCTCAGTTGTAAAATAAGGTCCCTGGGGCATAAGGATTAGAAGATCTCTAAGGTCTCTTCCAGCTCTAAATCTGTTATTCTCTGATAGGGCATTGTAATCATCAAGTCATTAAACCTTTCAAAACCTCAATTTCTTTTTCTTTTCCAAATAATATTTTATTTTTCCCCCAACTGCATATAAAGACAATTTTTAACCTTAATTTTTGAAAAAATTGATTTCTAAATATTTTCCCTCCCTCATTGCCTTCTTACCTGAAATGGCAAATCATTTTATATAGGCTTTACATGTTTACTCAAACAAAACATATTTCCATATTAGTCATGTGGAAAAGAAGATCCAGACTCAAAGTGGGGGAAAACAAAAAAAAAAAATTAGGTGAATTTTTTATCTTCATTCAGATACTATCAGTTCTTTCTCTGGAGATAGAGAGCATTTTCACCATGAGTCCTTTGGGATTGTCTATTACTGAGAATAACTAAGCCATTCACAGTTGTTCATCATATAATATTGCTATCACTCTATACCATGTTCTCCTGGTTCTGCCGTTATCACTCTACAATCTCAATTTCTTTACCCACAAAATAAGGATAACTTTCTGCATGACCTAAATTATGCATAAAATACTTTACAAAACTGAAAGTTTTCTATTAATACAAATTGTGTTGTTATTTTTGTGGTGGTAATCTCATTCTTCTCATTTTAGCTCCATGTGATTCAGATTGGTAATGGTTCTGGCTGTTATTATTCTGCTGTGTTTGATGTTCCTTGGACTATTTCTCAGGCAGATAGAATGATTCCTTTTATGATTAAATAAATGTATTTGGAAATAAACTTACCTTCTACTGGCTGAATGTAAGCATCATTAGGACAACTCTTATAGTAGAAAAGATGATGAGAATATTAGATCCTTTAGCTTTCTCTCATAAGATTTTGATTTCTTCTGCTAGACATCTATATATTTAAAAAACTCTGCTGTACATAGCTTAAAATGAAAATGATTGGTTTGATGATCTCTATTTGAAATGTTCTTAATTTTTTTATATATCAGTTTTATGTTCAGGATATTATGCATAACTTTTGTCTCTGCGATGATGTCTATTTCCAATATAGTTTATTAGTTGAAATATGAAGGAGATTTTGAGGACTATATGTATGTAGTATACTAAGCAGTATGGTGATTTATCTCTATTAATTTATGTATGAAAGAAAGTTTCTGATGCATCATCCTAGCCTCCAAGTATTAAGGTATTGAGTAGATGTTGAAATTTCAGTCAGCTGACAATGATATGGTACAATATTTCTATATTTCCTGGTATAATTTCCATTGATCAAGTTCTGAGGCCTTAATGTAAACATATCTATAATCTATTATGCTTAATTTTACAAGTCCAAAAGGGGGGGGAGCTTATGTAATCACTAAAGGCCCAGATAATTCAACAAAATCAGTTAATGAAAAGTAAACCAACTGTGATTAAGTTCTTAATCAATTTGAAAGGAATATAGGAGCTTTGTGTCATTGTATGAAAAACAGATGATATCAAGCAAGAAATTGTGATTGGTTGAAAAAAAGCAAATGTACTTCTGGTCTTAAGTATAGCAGCAAAGCAGGTCAGTTTGGAATCACATATCCCAAGAGTAGTGGAGTCCAATGTTGTTCAAATCCAGTGGAAAAGGAATACTGAGAGAAAATTTTCCTTGGGGAGAGGGTGAAAAATGAGTGATTTCTCAGGCTCTTCTGCCCCCCTTCCCCTCTCTCTCTCTCTCTCCTCTCTCTCTCTCTCTCTCTCTCTCTCTCTCTCTCTCTCTCTCTCTCTCTCTCTCTCTCTCCCCACCCCTCCCTCTTTCTTCCCATTAACTAGGTAAACTCCAATTAGTACTGTGACCAAGGTTGTTCTAGAGCAACAGTGGCTGAAAGCAATTTAGGGGCAGAGAGACCTACCAAGGACTGCTTCAGAACTACAAGGGCAGATATTGACTCAAAGGGAGCACTATAATTGATTTAAATATGAAATATCCACTGAGCTTTGATTTTTGTTGCAAAAAACATTTTTCAATCTTTCTCCTAGTATTACATTTGCCTTTTGTTTTAATTTGAACTTTGATTTCAAGGAGTTTTATACTTAAGTTCAAATAGCATTTTTGAACACACTGGATCTACCATATTGATAACATGGAGAAAGATTTCAGGGAGTGGATAAACTAATATGTTTCTTGGTGAAGTCAAAATGTCATTCTTGAACATCAAGTGATTAATTAATAGGAAACTTGGAAACTCTCCCTCTTCAATTTAGAAGATATGAATAGTGGGTTGGTGACTAGTTGGAATCAAAGGAGTCAAATTGTCGCCCTAAGGACAGTATGTTTTACTTTTTAAATTCAATAAATATCATAAATATTAAATAACATCAAATCTCCTTGCAACCTGATAACCCATTTATAATAATTCATTTAATCAGTTCATTTTATTGAGAGTCCCAGATGTCCGATGTAGTTATATGGTCCTTGAAAACATCTTTTCTTGGTATAGGCCTCATATCTAGGGCTACTCTGAAGGGAGTTCCTCCTAACTAGATCTGCTTCACTGGTTCCAAGTCACTTGAAGTTATTTTTAGGTGATTTTTCTAAAATATGTCAATAACAAGACAATACAATTTAGTAGAACCTCCTTAATTTGCTTTTTCTTTTTTTTAGGTGTTTTTTTTTTTGCAAGGCAAACGGGGTTAAGTGGCTTGCCCAAGGCCACACAGCTAGGTAATTATTAATTGTCTGAGACTAGATTTTGAACCCAGGTACTCCTGACTCCAGGGCCGGTGCTTTATCGACTACGCCACCTAGCTGCCCCAATTTGCTTTTTCGATAACAACTTCATTTAGTGATCTAACCCTATTTAAAAGTTAGGAAAAAAACTTGCAAGACCATAATTTATCAGAAACTTCAGAAAATTTCAGTTTTTACATAACACTTGCTCTCTCTATCTTTACTCAAATTCTTTTCCAGATAATGGACCATCCATAGACCGAAGGAAGAGGGCCTGACTTAATATACATCAAAAGGAGGAAAGGGGAGGATGTGATTTAAAATACTTTACTACTTCAATTTTCAAAATATTACTAAAGCATACTCAAACCAGGATTTCCCATTAGACACATTTGGAAGTCAATTTTACAAACATACAGATATATATATATATATATATATATATATATATATATATAATATATATAATATACATTATATGCATATATACATATATAGTAAAATCATATTATTTATATATATCATAGTCCTTAGATTTTTAAGCCTAATCTTGTTATTCTCCCAAAGTTTGCAACTCCATTAAATAAAATTTAAAAAACCTTCTGTATTTTTGTTTTATCTTTCCTTTTTGAAGTAATGTGTGTATTTTCCCCTCATATTATATTAAAGGAATGAGGTATTTTAAGAACCCAATCTGTGAATATGACTTTTAGCAAGAGGATGGCCAATCTGAAATCTCATTTATCTAGTTTTATAGGATACTGGAATTGACCACAAATATAGATTAAAATACTAAGACCTTTTAACTTTGTGTCCTATTATAGTGATACAGCTCTTTTTAATGTTAATCTTCTAATTAATAGACCGTATTTCAGTGACAGAACTGTCCGCCTGTCCTGATTATAAAAATTTGCTATGAAAGGAGTAAGGAGATGTGATAATGTGATTATGACAGTATCAAAATTGGCCCTTCAAGAGCACAAAACTGACCTGACATAAACCATAATAGGGAAAACAAACAAAAAAAACTCTCCTACTTAATCAGCTTGATTCTAGGCAAGACTCAAAGTTAATAGCCAATCATACAGTAAAGTTCCACATTATCCAGAAGGTATTATATTCAAGCTCATAATTAATCAGATCAAAAAATTTTTTGTCCAGAAAAGAAATACACAATGGAAAATCAAGTCAAGTCAAAAAGATCCCACCCTTTGTCTATGCAAGATCATCGCCCCCAGCTTTTCTCATCTACATGTAGCAATTTTTAGTTAATGCAATACTTGCCCTTTGGGCAGCACAATACATTCTTCTTGAATGGTGAATTATTGTTTTCATGGCAATTCAAGCAATGAAATCTGAAATAAAAGCTCAGAACCATGTCAAATTGCAATTCCAAGGGATTTAATCTCAAATGATGAAATGTCACTAATAATAGTTATTATTATATTTCTCATTTTTAATAACAGCCATGAACACGTATAATGCCATTTCATTTATTCTCCCTTTTTAAATTAAGAATAACCACATTCTGGAATTTCATATTTATAGAAAATATATTAATTCACTCAAAATCTGAAAAATTCTGGTCACCATAAACCTCCAATCTAAATTACCTATTAGCTCCAACACAAAATTGAACTTTTTGAATCTAAGTTTAGGTTTATTGGTGCTGTTGGCTCAAAGTTGCAACTTGAACTATTGATTAACAGATAAAATTTAATAATTTTGATTGATGGCAACCAAATAATTTATCTATTTCAGAAGTGTCCAGTTAAATATTTATCAACTTTCAAACATTTTAACAGCATTCTTGTAATATCCTAATTCAAATCTAACAGCATCCAGATTAAAAAAGACTTTGCCATTCTAATAGCATTTCTGATATATTGTTTATACAATAATAAAACTTTTAGAAAGATAATATTAACATACTCAATGCCAAGGATTTTAAACAAAACCATTACAATCATCACATTATGTCAAAACAATCAAGTGCATTTCCAAATTTTCTTACTAGAGAATCTTTCATTTTTTATCACCTTTGTTATTCAATATTGATTACATTCAAGACCAATAAAGAGTTCTTACATTTACTAACATTTATATAGCACTTTCTTTGTGATAGGCAGAGGACTATACTAAGCACTTTGCCAGAGGTGATATAAATAGCTTAAGGTCAAATAGTTAACAGATTTTTGAGACAAGATTATATAGCCAGTCATTGGAACTAGACACCATTCTTCCCCAATATAGTGTTTTTTTCTTCTGTTATACCATGTTATCTCAATTAGTTGCAAAGATCCCACATTATTATTAGCTCAATTAAAAAGTAAACTTGAATATTTCTATTAAACATGCATTCAATCATTTTCTAACTTGTTTTACATTTATCTATAAATTATTAGACTGTAAATTCTGTGAGGGCAAAGACTGTCTCATCTTTGCATCTTAGATTGTAACAAAGTATTCTGCTTATTTTTTCTTTAGTTTTTAAAAATTTTTGTCCCTAGTGTGACCTTGTGTGAAAATTCCCTATAATGATGCAAATCAATAACAGAAATAATACAAATGACCAAAAGTGAGATTTGAATTCAAATCTTTTCTTACTCCAAGGCCAGTTCTCTACTCTCTATACCATCTACATTATGTCCCACATGTGAGAAATACCTGCTGAATGTAAAACAGGGAAATTGATTTTTTCTACTAAATACTAGCTTTGAGAGAATAAAGCCTACACTCAAGAATACTAGACAAGCAACAACTAAGTGGAAATGGAATGCTGAAGTTGAATGAGAGATAACAATCATGTGGGAAACATGAAAAAAAGAAAACCATACCAACGTACCCAAAGGACCAGTTGTTATTCCTTCAGGACTATCAGTTCTATATGAAGCTTAAAGAATTCTTGATATCATTTTCCTCTTCTAGCTTTGTTTTTAAACTTTTTGACAAAGCTTTAGTAACTTCAGAATACCCTCAAACACCTCCTATCAATTTAATTTTTGAATTGCTTCATTAGAGATCGTAGAATTTTAGATTCAGAAGAGAAAATAGTTAACACCTCATTTTCCCTCAGTCACTTTTTTTGGATGAAGAAACAGGTTTCCTGATGTTCATTCATTTTATTTTGTGTTTGACTCTCTACAACCTCTTTTGGGTTTTTTTTTTGGGGGGGGGGGTTGGCAGAGATATTGGAGTGGTTTGCCATTTCCTTCATTAGCATTTAAAGATGAAGAAACTGAAGTAAATTAAGTGACTTGTTCAGGGTCACACAGTTAAAATGTATCTGAACCTCCATGTGAACACAGAAACATGAGTCTTCCTGACTCCAGGCCTGGCACTCTAGCCACTGGACCACTCATTTACCTGGCTAAAGTCATTTAGCCACTTAGGGAGAGTCAAAACTAGGTCCCTATCTCCTAAATCCCAGGCCAGCTTTCTCAGCTAGCAATGCCAAAATAACCATTAATACAAATTCCTTATGTTATTCCTTGAAGAACTCTGAGATCTCTTTCAGTTCTACAGTTAGGATACTATGATCCTTTCCTATGGTGAAATTGGCCCAGGCAACTTTCTTCAGAAAATGACAGGACATCAGTTTAGGTGTACCAGAGCTGGCTATAGACTCAAGATTTGCTCAATACTTTCAGTGCTGAGATTTATTAATAGGAAACATACTTATCTTCAAAAGCATTAGAGTTGTCCAAAACTGAAATGGCCCACCTTGAATTGTGGTGAGTTGCTTATTTCTGAATATCTCCAAGAAACTGCATGATTATATGTTAGGATGTTATGGAGGGGATTCTAATACTTTTTAGGTGGACTTTATTTAGATAAATTTCAAGGATCCTTTGAACAATGAGATGCTATATTTTGTAATGCCAAGATCATCATCATCATTATCATTGTCAACAACATAATCACCATCATTATTTATGTTTATTTTTAAATAGTTGGTATATAGTTGTATGTATACATGCTGTCTTTCCTGATGGAATATGTTTCTTGAGGGCAAGCATGATTTTCTTTTTGTTTTTGTAGCCCTAGCACTTAGTACAGTTACTAGCACATGATAGGTATTTAATAAATGTTTGTTGATTAGTTGACTCATCAACAATTTGACATCAATTGGTTTAACAAGATACAGGAAATACTTCAAAGAAAGTATATATTTTTTAAATTTGAATATGACCTTATAGTTGAGTAGCCAGGTGGCACAGTAAATAGAGTGCTAGGCAAGGAGTCAGGAAGACTCATCTTCATGAGCAGTGGGACCCTGTCACTTAATCCTTTCTGCCTCAGTTTCCTCATTTGTAAAAGAGTGGAGAAGGAATGACTAAACAAATCAGTATCTTTGCCAAGAAAACTCCAATCAGGGTCATGAACAGTCAGACATGACTGAAAACAACTGAACAAGAACAATAAAATGACTATATAAAACAACACAACTTCTGTGTTCCTCCAAGTCATTTTATTTTCACTTTTCTACAATACAGAAAGACACTATATCTATTGTCAAGTACTAATTTTGTGACCTTTGTGAAGTCACTTGGTCTTCTGTATCTCAACTTCTTCATCTGTGAATTTTAGGTGGTTTGACTGTTTGGTTTTTTAAAGTGGTATTTCACTATACACTATCATCATTTTGGAATGGAAACATTCCAATTTCAACCAGAAAAATAGAAAATATGACCCTCACTTATAAAGTCAAATGTGACTTAGACCAGGCCCTTCATCTCTGAGACCAAAGATTTTCCTCTGGCCCCTTAGAACAAAGTAATGGAATTTTCTAAACAGAGATCTACCTCTTTCCTCCCCTAGGATAAAATCTCCAAAAAGGGATGTTCCAAGATAGCAGTTTACAAACAGAATAATAAAAAGGTCAGGGCATTTCCCCTCAGGATCTTCCTGAAAAAGGTTCCTGCTTCTCACAGCCTTTGCTCTGTGAAGTTCCAACCCAGTCTTCTCCTCTTGACATGAATGCCTTGCATTTCCTGTTGGGGATGTCCGTGCAGCTGGTCACATGGAAGAAGGACAGTACACACACACACACACACACACACACACACACACACATCACACACATGTATTAGAGGAAGGAAACCTGGGAGTACCTCTCCTTCCTCTGTGATATGAAGTTGGACCAGGTCCTTAATTTATGGCAAACACAGGGTGTTCTTAAGCATTTTCATAATGATCTGGGTACAGTCCAGTAGTACACTACTTTCTGCCTTCTATATTGTCAGACAATACTGAATTCTCTACATTTCCTTGGGGACATGAGCTATACAGGCCACATTTGAACAATGTTTGGAAATGGTCACTTGACAGAATTTCACCAACAAAAAGTTTGTGGAAATTTTGAAGGAAAACCTGAGTTTCTTCTTTGAAGTTCAGAATTATACAGAGTTAGACAGGAGGATATATAGATTCTCAGTAGTGGGTTGATTATGTCTTTTTTCAGTGCCTTTTTCAAATGGAAGTAGGAAAAATGGTCTGGGAAATATATTTCTGTTGGTGTTGGGGGAAAGGAGATCAAGTTATTTGTGGAAGCATTTTTAGTTTACTCTTATCTTTTCCTCTCTCCCTCCTTCCTTCCTCCATTCCTTCCTCCTTCCCCTCCCTCCCTCCCTCCCTCCCTCCCTCCCTCCCTCCCTCCTCCCTTCCTTCCTTCCTTCCTTCCTTCCTTCCTTCCTTCCTTCCTTCCTTCCTTCCTTCCTTCCTTCCTTCCTTCCTTTCTCATTCTTTCCTCTAACTATAAATCTATAATAAAATCATGTTTCCCTTCTCTCATTTCAAAACCTACTCTTCCTTTTGGTTATCTTCTGATAGGTTCAGCTATTTCCTCAGGAAGTCAGAAATTTATTCAGTGAGCAACTTGTTGACAATTTGAAAGAGGACAAAAGTAAACAGTACCATTTCACTTGTTTATTTTGTTTGGCATTAAGCTTTAAATCAAGATAATTAAGATGCATTCTCCCATTTCCTTTGTTTATGCTTTATTAGAATGCTAATTACTATTATTACCAACCAGTGTTTATAACAACATCTTACCTTCCAATGGGTCTTTCATCCTGAAATATCCCAAAGCTATTTACAGTGATCAAATACAACATGAGCTTGTGGGTTTCCCTTCACTCTCCCCTAAAGATAAAGCTAGAATCTGTTTAATTTACACCTCCCACAGCATGGCATGGATTGGTGGATATTCCCAACACCTATTATATTGTCTGGCATATAATGGGTCCTTAATAAAGACTTTTCCACTGATAGCTAAAAGAACTACATTCATTCCACATATGTCTCAAGGATCCAGTGATTAAGCAGGTCACTGTTGTTCTCTATCTAGGGATGAACATTGCAAAGGTCTTTTTGACAATCATGGATCATTTAGCAATAGTTTGGCAGGTAGAAAGCAAACTACACATTTTCTCATAAATAGACTTAGGCAGGAATCAGCTAAATACCAGTTCAGATTGTAATTTTCTTGTACACACTAATTTTTATCAGCCAGAGTGCCGATGAAAATGTCACTATCATTCTGGGATGTTGACACTATAGAGTTTTCAAAAACATTGAGGAATTCAGCTATTTGGATCCATCCAAATGAATGCAGAGTTCATGTTTTTTTTTTAATGTTCTCATATTTCCTATTAGAGCATCACGAGGCTTCTATGATAAAAATGAGAAAACAACCAACTCCATTCATATTTTTAAGAGTTTAGATGTGTACTAGTAGTCACTTAACTTTGAAATTCATTTTTCCTTCAGTCATCTTAATTCTTTCCCCACATAGGCACATACATACATGGGCACATATACACATATACATAGGCACCCATATACATATACACAAAAGAACAAAAATACATTGCATCTATTTTGCTTCTGAAAGATTTTGGATAAATTCTTTATTTTCCTACTCTTTGTTAATGGTGATCTCCTCACCTCAAACTTTTAGCTCCCTTTATATTTAGGAAGAAATATTTGTATCTATATTTCACTCATAGATATCTCAAGTTTCAGATAATAGTAGAGGAAAAACTTTAAGCACCAGACTCTACAATATAAGATCTCTTTCTTCTAAATCTTTTTCTTTCCTATTAAGAGCAGAGGCAAACAGTTTTCTTATCATTTCTGTTCTTAACATATAAACATGTATGTCTAGAAGGAGAGAGAGCACACTCAAGTTGTAGATAAACATGAGAAGCCTGCTCCCTTGCTCTCATTCTTACTATATCCATAGAAGAATTGTAGTTAAAAAAAAAATAGAAACCTTGCTTCCTTCAATATGTTGGACTTGCTAGTAAAAAGGGAGGTTGAAGACAAGAAAGACATCTAATTCCTCAACACATTAGAATCATAGGATCCTGGGTAGCTAGGGACTAAATAATGAGTAACTTAATCAGATAATGGCAGATTGTGAGGTGGGGCCTCTCTAACATGAAACAAACACACTACCTAACACCATCTGATTTAGAATTAGCTATTAATGTCTTCTCTTCTTGTATTCTTAATGTAGGTGTGCCCCAAGGTTCTTTCTTTAGACCTCCTCTTTCTTCTTTACATCCTTTCTTCTGCTGATCTAATCCACTCCTACAGTTTTACCTTATCAGTTTTTATCTAAGCCTTCCTTGGTTCCTCGAGTCAGAATTTCTCCTTTTTTGCAAAACTTCTTCTCACTTTAATCATA
Organism: Macrotis lagotis; assembly: GCF_037893015.1. Lineage (NCBI taxonomy): Eukaryota > Metazoa > Chordata > Mammalia > Peramelemorphia > Peramelidae > Macrotis > Macrotis lagotis. The sequence continues at coordinate 265,198,679 of NC_133666.1, forward strand.
TCTCTGTTGTGAGTTTATCATATCCTTATTTCTATTCATAACCATTTGTTCATGAACCTTATATTCTCTGCTGTATAATAAGCCCCTTAAGAGTAGGGACCAATTCTGATTTATTTGTATCTTATTCAGGGTTTGTATATAATAGGTGCTTGATAAATATTTATTGAATGAATGGATGATGTTACCATTCAAAATGTCTTTCAAAAGAGAGACTTAATGCCATTTGCTTGTATTGTGAAATGTAATCTATTAAAAATCACATTTCCATTTAACTAATAATTCCTCAGCATGGATATAGTTATTTTTAAAAGCTATTTTCTTCCACAGATTATCTTGGAAATAGTTTCATAGTTGATAGATCTCATTCACTAAACTTAATAATCTGACATACTTTATTTTGGGGAGTCTGTCTTTCTAGGTCAATTATATGGAAAATGAGTTGACTATATTACTTATTAAAACCTAGTATCAAATAATATTATTTGATTAAATGTATACTACTTTGGAACATGACAAGAATTCATTTGAAAAAAATAAATGAAAAAAATCAGTTTTGTATTGGTCCTATTTCCTCTGAATACAAATACAGATGATAACCAAACTACATCTTTATCAGACATCTTTTCTGAGCTGCAGTCACACATCCTCCATAGACTGTAGGATGTATATTCTCTATTTACCTACTTATACCTCCATTAAACTGAGTTCTGGGAAAGATCAGGGCCATTTCCATTTGTCCCAATCCATAACTGACCACTGGACTTAAATAGCTCCAGAGGAGAAAATGAATCTTGTGAGTTTTCCCAGCTCCCCCTCACTTAAATCCAATTCCCTTGCATGTCTTAGCATTAATTCTGCTGTCATGATGCTCTTTGAAAACAACAACTTATACCTCAAACTCATTACAGGTCAAACCAAATCTATTACCTTTCCCTCTAAATTTTTCTCCTTCACATCTGATTTATTTTTTCCAGTGGCACCATCATTCACCCTGTCTCTCATATTCATGACTTTGATATGGATCACAGAGAAATACTAGAAGTGACCTTAAAGATCTTTTAATCCAATGCTCTCACTTCATAGCTAAGGAAATTAAACCCAAAGAAATTAAATAATTTGTCCAAATTCACAAAGGTGGTAAATGGTAGAATCAGCATTTGAATACAAGTCCCCTGAACTCCAAAACTGCACATTTTATTTTCATTCTGCCATTCTGCCTCCCACCTCTCAATCTCCCTTCATTTCCATCTTTCCTTTTGAATCAGTTATCAAGTTCTGTCAATACTATCTCCAAAACATACACTTACTTCTATCTCTTACATTCTTTTTCCATTACCATCAGACCTAAACACCCTTTTGGATATTGGTTTATTTGTTTGTTTGAAGG